>NW_012116143.1:754204-824819 GCF_000951035.1 Colobus angolensis palliatus | reverse complement strand
CGGGAGGGAGGGAGGGAGGGAGAGAAAAAGAAAAAAAGAGAGAGAAAGGAAGGAAGGAAGGAAGGAAGGAAGGAGAGAGAAAGGAAGGATCCTTCAGAAATGAGGAAGGTAGAATTGTTAAAGATAAATGAGTACAAAGAGAATTAGTTGCCAGCATACCTGTACCACAAAAAAATTCTAAAAGAAATTCTTTTTTTTTCCCACCTAGTAGTTTAAGGAGGAAATTCTTTAAGCTAAAAGAAAATCATGCTGTATAGAACCTCAGATATTCAGGAAGGAGAACATTTTCAAACTGATTTTATGAGTCCAGCATAATGGTAATTAACACCTGAAAAAGAAATCACACACACACACACAAAATACAAGCCAAAATCATTTGTTCATAGCACAAAAATCCTTAACAAAATTTAGCAAATAGAATCTAGTGATATATGAAAAGGATGACACATTATGACAAAGTTGGCTTTATAAGAAATTAAGTTTGGTTAAACGCTCAAAAGTCAATCAACAAATTCAGTATCTCAACAGGAGAAAGGAGAAGAACATAGTCATCTAAATAGACACAGAGAAAACATTTGACAGAATTCACCACTCCTCCATGATAATTTTTTTAAAACCTAGCAAATAAGGAGTAGACACCTTTCAATCTAATAAAGAACATCTAAGAAAAATCTATGACTAATATTATACTTAATATTGAGATAGTGTATCTTTTCCCTTTAAAATCAGGAATAAGCATGTATATTCATCCACTTCTGTTCCATACTCTCCTGGCAATCCTGGGCAACGCAATAAAATAAGCAAAAAAAAAAAAAAAAAATTAAAAGGCATAGAAATTATAACAGAATGAAGAGAGTCATCTTTATTTACAGATAACATGACTGCTATGTAGAAAATACTCAGGATCTGCAGAAACATTAATAGAAGTAACAAGTTAATTTAGCCATATCACAGGACACAAAATCAATATACAAAAATAAATTGTATTTTTACAAAACAATGGCAAACAACTTGAAAATAAAATTTCAAACAATACTATTTACAATAATATAGAAACATACATGTAATATTTGGAAATAAATGTAACAAAACATGGACATAATCTTTACACTAAAAACTCAAGCCATTGATGTGAGGAATTAAAGATTTAAATAAATGGGAAAATGCCACGTTCATGGGTTATAAGACTCAATATTTTGAGATGTTAATCATCCCTAAATTAATTTATGGACTCATGCATCTTGAATCATAATTCCACCAGATTTTAGGTAGAAATGAATAAACTGATATTTAAGTTTGTATGGAAGTGCAAAGAAGACTGAAGTCAAATGGAATAAGAAGAACGAAGTTGGAGGACTCACACTACTTGACTTCAAGACTTACTATATACCACAGTAATCAAAAGTTCATTACTCATATACATAAGGAAAGATAACTAGATAAATAGAACAGAGAAAGAATTCAAAAATAAACCCATACACATATAGTCATTGGATTTTCAACAAAACCACCAAAGAAATCCAATGGGAAAAGGAAAATCTCTTCAGCAAATGATTATTGAATAACTGAATATGCATATGGAAGGAAAGTTCAACTTCTACCTCACACTATTCGCAGAAAAATAACTCAAGGTGGATCATTCCCCTAAACATCAAAGCTAAAATTATAAAACTTCTAAAAGGACACAGGAAGCAAAAATCATAAAAAAAGTTTAAACTTCTGTTTATCAAAAGATACTAATAAAATGAATAGACAAATCATAGACTGAAAGAGGATATTAGCAAAACATATAAAAAAGAAGACTATTATCGGGAATATAAAAAGAAGTCACACAATTCAGGAATAAAATGACAACCCAGTAAAAAATTAGGGATTAGTACATAGGCATTTCGGGATGGAGTGGGGGGTTAGGGGAGGGGGAATATGATGGCATTATGTACTAATCCCTAATTTTTTACTGGGTTGTTTGTCATTGGGCAAAACATTTGAAAAAAAAATTGCAGAAGAAAAATATGCAAATCAATAGGGCTGAAAGTCACCAGTCATCATGGAAATGCAGATTAAAGCCACAATAAAACATCACTAATATTCACTAGAATGTCTAAAACAGACAGTTGCAAATGTTGACAAGGATGTGGCATAACATAACCAGAACTCTCACACATTGTTGATGAGAATATAAAATTTTACAATCACTTTAGGGGAAGTTTGGGCAATTTTTTTAGAAGTTAAACATATATCTTCCCTATGATTAGCAATTAATTCCACTCTTGACTATTTATCTGTGGTAGGCAGCATAATGCCACCATGTGCCCCCTTCACCCCCACTCCATCCCAAGATGCCTATGTACTAATCCCTAAGACCTCTGTTGCATAGCAAAGGGTAGTTAAGTTTGCTAATCAGATGACCTTAAATTAGGGAGATTATCCTGGATTATTCGGGTGGGCCCAGCGTAATCACAAGGTCCTTAAAAGTGGAAGAGGGAGGCAAAAGTATTAGGGTATGAGGGCAATGTAATTACAGAAGAAACATCAGAGAGATGCAATGTTGCTGGCTTTGAAGATGGAGAAAGGAGGCTACTAGCCAAGATGTGGGCATCCTCTGGAAGCTGGGAAAGACAAGGGAATGGATTCTCCCCCAGGGCTTCCAGAAAGGAGCACAGCCCTACCAACACCTTGGTCTTAGCCTAGTGAGAGCCCTGTTGAATTTCTAACCTGCAGAATTGTGAGTTAATACGTTTGTGTGATTTAAACTGCTAAGTATGTGGTAATTTGTTGCACCAGCAATAGAAAGCTAAGCTAATACAGTAACAAAGAGAAGGCCTGGCATGGTGGCTCACACGTGTAACCCCAGCATTTTGGGAGGCTGAGGCAGGCGGGTCGCTTGGGTCCAGGAGTTTGAAACCAGCCTGGCCAACACGGCAAAACCCCGTTTCTATAAAAAATATAAAAATTAGCCAGGCATGGTGGCACACACCTGTAGTCCCAGCTATTCAGGAGGCTGAGGCAGGAGGATCACTTGAGCCTGGGAGGCAGAGGTTGCAGTATGCCTAGATTGCATCAGTGCACTCTAGACTGGGCAACAGAGACTGTGTCTCAAAACAAAACAAAACCAACCAAACAAAAACAAGCAACAAACAAAACCAAAGGGAAATGGAAACATACGTGCCCCCAAAAAATTTTTCAAAAGTGCTCTTAGCGGTTTTACTCTTACAGCCCAAACCTGGAAATAGTCTGAATCCCCATTAATAGGATAATGGATAAACAAACTATGGCATGTTCATATAACGAAACATTGCTCCCCAATAAGAAGGAATAAACTACTATACATGCAACTACATGGGTGAACTCACAAACATTCTGAATAAAAACACTGAATACATATTGTATGATTCTTTTTATATGGAGCTCTGGAACAGGCAAAGCCACCCTAGGGTGAAAAAAATAAAGATAGCAGTTGTCTGGGAGGGAGTGAATGAGGGGATTAACTGGAAAGTAACCTAGGGAACTTTCTGGGATGGAGGTAATATTCTATATCTTAATTAAAATTTCAGGTACATAGGTATATGTACTTGTGAAGCTCATAGAATGAGTTTTGCACTTTGTTGAGGATTGAATTTGTTCTCCCAAAAGTTATTTAAAGTCCTAACTTCTGGTACCTGTAACTATGATCTTATTTAGAAACACAGTCTTTGCAGATGTAATCAAATTCAGGTAAGGACATACTGGACTAGGGTGAGCCCTAGCTCCAATGACTGGTGACATTACAAGGAGACCATGTAAAGCCCCAGGGATACAGACACTGAAGGGGAATACCATGTGACGACAGAGACAGCTATTGGAGTGATCCAGCTGCAAGCCAAGGATCACTAAGAATTATGGGCAGCCACCAGAAGCCAGGAGAGAGAACAGGCATAGAACAGATTATCCCTCAGAGTCTCCAGGAGAAACCAGCCTTGCCAACACCTTGGTTTCAGACTTCTGGCCTGCACAACTGGGAGAGAATAGATTTGTTTTTCTATTTGTTTTGGTTTTGTTTTTTTTGAGACAGAGTTTCACTCTTGTCACCCAGGCTGGAGTGCAATGGCGCAATATCGGCTCACCCCAACCTCCACCTCCCAGGTTCAAGCAATTCTCCTGCCTCAGCCTCCCAAGTAGCTGAGATTACAGGTGCCCACCATGACGCCCAGCTAATTTTTGTATTTTTAGTAGAGACAGGGTTTCACCATGTTGGCCAGGCTGGTCTCGAACTCCTGACCTCAGGTGATCCACCTGCCTCGGCCTCCCAAAGTGCTAGTATTACAGGTGTGAGCCACCATGCCAGGCCAAATTTCTGTTGTTTTAAGCCACCCAGTTTGTGGTAATTAGTTATGGCAGCCCTAGGAAATTATTATAATACACACTTAGACTTGTGCATTTTACAACCTACACATTTTACCTATAAAAAAAGAACCATAAAAATTGAACTCTAGTTTATAATATGTATGTGAAGCATTTAGTAGTCAAGTGTCTGAAATTTAGTTTGAATTGTTGAAACTAAATGGTGGTTTAATGTGTAATTCTTTTAGCTTTTCTATATATTTGAATATTTTCATAATAAAATATTGGGGAAATAATTGCAAACCTTGACAACCTAATGGGAGGTAAAATATATTTACAGAGTAAATAAGCATTTTTTAAAAAAAATGGGATAGAATAGACTAAAACAGAACATGTAAAATGAAAGTGTTGTTGAATGAAAGTTAAATTTTAATTATACATAATACATATGCATGTATGTATGTACTGGATCATGATGTAAAATTATTTTTTTACTAAAGATCAAGTCAAAACGATTTGAGATGATCTACCTTAGTCTCACAGGTTTCCCATCATCTCACCTTTTCTCCTCCACCAACAGTTTTATACCCACACCTAACTTATGCATCATCTGCACAAATTCAGGGCTCTTGCTATGAAAATGCTTTCATATCCGTCTCTCTTTGACCTACTATCATAGTTAATGAAGCACATTTTCCTAAAACAATGAGTTTCTTCCAGGGAAATTCACAGGGCTCTTTGTAAGCTCTACTTATGCCTTCAAATCCCAGGGTAGCATTTAGTAATTTTCTGCATGAGAACACTAAATGGAAACTTAGAAGAATCAGTCACACACTAAACAGATGTTCTTCCTTTGTCATTTTTTTTAAAGGCATAGCCAAAGTAAGCTAGCTCCTCAATAAAAAGTTTAGCTGTAAACACTGCAGCTAGAGATTAATTCAGTCCATAAAGTGTGTGGATTCATAGTTACCATCATCATTCATATTTAATAATAACATAAGTGAGTCTTAAAGATGCTAATTAAGTCAGAAATAACTTTTTTGATCCACTATAATGTTATGTGTAAGTTCTCAATAATGTAATGAGTGTTCAATTCAACTGAGTTCAACCAAAACTTATTAAACTTCAACTACATGTCACGCACAATATTGTAAGTGCAGGAGATACAATAATAATGAAGACTGGGCCCAGTCCTTGAGGAGTTCACAGTGTAGGAGAACAGACACATAAATAGTTCATTTCAAGAGTCAGGTATATATACGCAGGGTTCTAGAGGTGTACAAGCTGGAGCATACAACATCTGAATTGAGTCTTGAAGAATGTTCAGAAGTTATTTAGGGAAAAGGGACCCAGATGGGCAGGATGTGTTTCTGACTGCCTTTTTAAAACGGTGGTTCTGTCTAATTGTGGAGATATTATTTTGCTGAATGGAGTTTGCAAGCTCAGGGCCAGAGCTGAGTTGCTCCAGACAATAGAATCTCAACCATGTGCTCTCTATCTCTCAGGCTGTCCCTCTCTACTTTCCTTTCTTCCATCAAACACTTGGTCCCTCTTTCAAATATTGGACAAATGTTTAAAGACTATCAGTTTGAAGACTTGACAAGTCATTTTTCGACATAAGTTATTCAGCTATTTTGTTATATTCTGAAAGTAGCACGATATAGAATAAGCAAATAGAAACATTAGCTAGAAGGGTTTCTTTGCCATCAGAAGACTAGGCAAAGACTAGGCAGAATTAGAATGCAGCACCATTCTATGGATCAGAGAACAGTAAGGAGGAAAATTCAAGTCTTGGAGAGCGGGGACAACTTCCTCAACGAATTGCCAAGAACCCCAAGGCAGACCAGGAAACCCTTGGCTACTGAAAGACAAGAGGGGGTTTGTCTTCTAATAATGATTCTGAGTGAGGGTTCAAGAGTCAAAAACTGTTCCTTAAAACCAATATGGACTCGGGAAACAATGATTGTATTTTTAACTCTAGGACCAAGAACTACTTAAAACCTTATAAAGACATATATTGAGAACTTTGGACAGTCTGTCTTGAGAAGAAGAGGTTAGGGTGGGTTAGGGATAAAGAATGTCACATAACTAAAAGTCCTCTAAGTCCTATTAAATCTTAAAGACTTAGTGCAGCCACTTCTCCCTCCAGAAGGACAGATTGAAGAACGTGTGCAGGAGTATGCTCTTCCCAAAGGTGAAAAATCAGAACCATTGCTGACAGATTTCTAATACATCCCTGATGGAAGATAGATGGGAACAAAAGTGAAGTCCCAGTTGACCTTAGTAGCAGGACAGTACAGTAAAGGGGAGGCCCAAGCAGGGGAGGCCAAGCACGGACAGCCCAATCACTGTGTCTAGGGGCAGGATTCTCTGAAGCACAGGAAAGGCACACAGCATTGGCCGCAGACATAGTCTCAAATGGATGACAGTGGCCAGAAATAGAGTCTCACTAAATTTATAAAACATCATTTATAAAGGTCTGACCAATGTTTATAAAACATGCTGGAGCAAAGGAGGTTGTTTCAGCAGTAGCAAGCTACAGAAGACCATCAACTGTGGACTGGTAGGAAAATGGATCCAAGCCTACAGAAAAGGCAAACAGGTGACTGCAAGTCTTTTCAATGTCATATTGGAGTATTGTCTAACAGCCCCATTGAGGCTTATTTAATACTCCAGTGCAGAGGTCAGGAAATTCTGGCTCATAGTCTGGCCACATGTTTTTGTAAATAAAGCTTTATAGGAACACAGCCACATTCATTTGTTTGTGTATTATCTATAGCTGCTTTGGGGCTATTACATGAGAGTTGAGTAGTTACAACACAGACTGAATGGCCTGCAGGTCTAAAATATTTACTGCCTAAGCCATTAAGGAAAACTTGCCAACTTCTGCTCTAGGGGAATGTACTTTTGCTTGACTTAGTATTTGCTGTTGATTAGAGGGCAGATTCTGTGAAACTATGTGTTAATATGCAGATTAATATGTTGCAGATGATTTCTGTCTGGTAAAAAAGATAACCCTAGAATTCGTTTTATTTCCTTGTAGAATATTAACCAGTTTTATAATCAATCTAGCAATTTTATCCTAATATTATTTGTTCAGTACCTATATATACTTAGTCTCTGGAGCATTTTAATGTAAACTTTTCATTTTAGAACAGCTGTGGAGTTACAGAATTATTGCAAGGATAGTAGAGATTCTCCACATACACCAAATCCAATTTCTCCTATTATAGACAACTTCCATGTCCATGGGACATGTATCACAATTAATGCACACGTATTGATATATTACTAATGTCCATGCTTTATTCAGATTTTCCCAGTTTTTCTTTAATATCTTCTTTCCTCTTCCAGGATCTTATCCAGGATACATTGCCTTTAGTAGTCATGTCTCCATAAACACCTCAATTATGACGGTTTCTCAAACACTTCTTGTTTTTGACGACCTTTATAGCTCTGAGGAATACTGGTGAGGCATGTTGTAGATGTCCCTCAGTTAGAATTTGCCTAATGTTTTTCTTATGATTAGACTGGGATTATGGGTTTGGGGGAAGACCATGAAGTGCCATTTTCACTATATCATATCCAGAGTTCATAATATCAATAAAACTTATCACTGTTGATGTTAACTTTGATCACTTGGCTTGCAGCAGTATTAGTCTGGTTTCACCACTGTAAAGTTACTCGCCACACTGCCGCAGCTCCTGTCCATACTGTACTCTTTGGAAGGTCATGTGTATACATAACCTGCACTTAAGGAGTAAGGAGTTTTACTCTATCTCCTTAGGTACTAAAAATGTACATGAATTATTTGCAATTCTTCTGCAGATGTGATTTATCTACTTTTTCCCAGTTAATTATTTGTTCAATCATTTATTTTATTTTTTATTTTTTGGAGATGGAGTCTTGCTCTGTCACCCAGGCTGGAGTGCAGTGGCGCAACCTCGTCTCACTGCAACCTCCACCTCCTGGGTTCAAGTGATTCTCCTGCCTCAGCCTCATAAGTAGCTGGGACTACAGGCGTGCACCACCATGCCCAGCTAATTTTTGTATTTTTAGTAGAGATGGGGTTTCATCATATTGGCCAGGCTGGTCTCAAACTCCTGACCTCAAGTGATCTGCCTACCTCAGCCTCTCAAAGTGCTGGGATTACAGGTGTGAGCCACTGCTCCCAGACTACTTGTTCAATCATTTATTTATGTCAGTGTGCACTCATGGATATTCATTTATACTTTGGGTTATAATTCAATACTACTTTATTTATGTTGCTCAGATTTTTCCAACTTTGGCCACTGGAGCTCTTTTAGTTGACTTCTGCATCCCTTTAACATATTATCATCATTGTGGGTTTTTATACTTGAGCGTTTTTTGGCTTTCTGGCATTACAAGATGCTCCAGGCACATATTGTGTATTTCTGGCTCTAATCCTAGAAGCAGCCATTTCTCCAAGGAGAACTAGTTCCTTTTACAGGAGAATGCTATGGGAAACCAATATCTGGGTGTAAGATATGTTCATTGCTATTGGGGTGTCATTGCTTTTAGGCCTTCTCAGCTGACAGAGCAAAGACATATATGTGTGTATATATTTCCTTGTGTATATTCTTCCTTGTGTGTATGTACACATCTATACATATTCCTATATGTAATCATGGTTATCTATGTTAAGCTAGACATAAGTTCATACTGATATCTCCAACTTAATCTATTATCACTAGTTGAGAAAAAGGTTATCAACTAGCACACCATCCTTATATATAGCTAATTTTACCCTTAGTTTTACAGACTCTACTCATTTCCAGAGTTACTTAGATCAGCACTCTAAGTAGCCTCCTTAAATGAGGTAGCTTCCTACACTTAAATAGAGTTAGATTGTCTTGTTACACTCTATATTCCACCCTGGGATCCTCTGACTTTCTAAAGTTTTTAAAAACTTGTATACATTAAGGTTTACTTTTTGTGTTATAAACTTCTATGAGTTTTGATAAATGCTCATGCTCACTTTGGCAGCACATATACTAAAATTGGAATGATAAATGCTTTATAACCTTCATTCACCATTACAGTATCACATAGAATAGTTTTGCCTTCCCAAAAATTTACCTATACTTTACCTGTTCAAACCCCCCAGCCCTACCTACCCACCCTCTGCTGAACCCCTGGAAACCACTGACTTTTTACCATTGCTACAGCTTTTTCCTTTTCCATAATGTCATAAAATTGAAATAATATACAGCCTTTTCAGACTGGCTTTTTTCACTTAGCAATATTCATCGAAGAATTATCTATGTTTTTGTGTAGCTTGCTAGCTTGTCCCTTTTTATCACTAAATGATATTTCATTGAATAGATGTACCACAGTTTGTTCATTTGCCTACTGAAAGACATCAGTTTGGGGGGAATTATAAGTAAAGCTAGTATAAACATTCTCATAAAGGTTTTTGTATGGACATACGTTTTCAAATCATTGAGTAAATACCTAATAGCATGGTTACTGGATCATATGGTAGGACAATTTTTAGTTTGTAGGCAACAGCCAACCTGCCTTCTAAGGTTGCCGTATCAATTTGCACTCTCAGCAATGAGTGAGAGCTCCTGTTACTCTGCATCCTCACCAGCAATTAGTAGTTTTTTTGTTCTGCTTTTTTCTTTTTTCTTTTTTTTTTTTTTTTAAGCTATTCTGTTTGGTATGCAGTGAATTCTCATTGTTTAATTTGAAATTCCTTAATAACAAATAATGTGAAGCATATAATAACAAATAATATATACATATTTTCCACCTATGTATCTTCTCTGGTGAGGCATCTAATGAAGCCTTTTGTCTATTTTTAAATTGGATTTTTTTTATTATATATTTTGGATGCAGATCTTTTATCTGATATGTACTGTGCATATCAGATGAGTCTGAGACTTGTCTTTCTATTTTCTTAATGGGTATTTTGCAGAGCAGAAATTTTTTTTAAAGAAAGTTCATCTTTTTTTCTTTTTCTTTTTTGCATTATTATTGGTGTTGTATCTAAAACTTCACCACCAAACCCAAGGCTATATAAATTGTCTCCTATTTTTTTCAAGGAGTTTCATACCTAGCATTTTGCATTTATGCTTATAATGAATTTTGAGTTGATGTTTGTGAAAAGTGTAAGGTGTGTGCTTGAGTTCCTTGCTTGCATATGAACACTCAATTGTCCCAGCACCATTTGTTGGAAAGACTATTCTTTTTCCATTGTATTGCCTTTGCTTCTTTGTCAAAAATCAGTTGACTATGTTTGTGTGGCTCTATTTCTGGGTCCTGCAGTCTGTTTGACTGATCCATGGGTCTATTCTTTTGCTAATACCATGCCAAAAAATCTAAATATTGAGAAACAAATGTAACAAAATATGTCCACAACCTTTATGTTTTGTGTTGTAAAGTTCTATGAGTTTTGGCAATTTGTATTCACTATTGCAATATCATACAGAATAATTTTGCCACCCTAATAAATTACTTGTACTTTGCTTACTTAAACCCCAACATCCCCCACACTACACATACCTGAATATTCTGGATAAGACCTAAATCAGTAGAGACATATAACATATTCATGGATTAGATAACACAATTATTGTTATTATGTCAAATTTTTCTAAATTGATGTAAAGATTCAATGCATACCTAATCAAAATACCAGTGTACTCTTGTGTTGAGAGTGACCACCTTAGTCTAAAATTTATATGGAAATGTCAAGAACCTAGGATATCCAAAACAATCTTGAAAAAGAAGAACAAAGTTGAAGTATTCACACTTCATCATTGTAAAACTTAATACAAAGGTACAATAATCAAGACAGTGTTGGAATAAGGATGAAATTGAGAGTTCAGAAATAATCTTTGCATTTATGATCAATTGATTTTAAATAAGGATACCAAGACCATTCAATAAAGAAAAGCTAGTCTTTTCAATAAATGGTGCTGGGAAAACTGGATATCCACACACAAAACAGTAAAGTCAGACCCCTACCTCACAATATATACAAAATAACTCAAAATGGATAATAGACATAAATGTAACCACTAAAACAATAAAAGCCTTAGAAGAAAATGTAGAAGTAAATTTATATTTCATGATCTTAGGTTAGGCAATGGTTTGTTAAATATGAGACCAAAAGCACAAGTAACAACAAAATAGATAAATTGTGCTTCATCAAAATTAAAAATGTTTGTGTTTCAATGGACAACATCAAGAAAGTGAAAAGTCAATTCAGGCAAAAACCCAAAACACGGACAACATTAAATGTTGGCAAGGATGCAAAGCAATAGGAATTCTCATTCATTACTTATTGGAATGCAAAACAGTACAGTCAGTTTGAAAGACAGTTTTCTAGTATTTTACATAATGAGACATACTTTTACCAGCAATTGTGCTCTTGGTGTTTATCCAAAAGGGTTTGTATTGGTCCATTCTCATGCTGCTAAGAAGAAATACCCAAGACTGAGTATTTTATAAAGGAAGGAGGTTTAATTGACTCATAGTTCACCATGGTTGGGGAGGCCTCAAGAAACTTACACTCATGGCCGAAGCAGAAGCAGACACGTCCTTCTTCACATGGTGGCAGGAAGAAGAAGTGCTGAGCAAAATAAGGGAAAGCCCCTTTATAAAACCATCATCTCTCATGAGAACTCACTGACTATCACAAGAACAGCGTGAGGGTAACCCCCACCATGATTAAATTACCTCCCACTGGGTCCCTCCCTCGACATGTGGGAATTATGGGAACTACAATTCAAGATAAGATTTGGGTGGGGACACAGCCAAACCATATCAGGGTTGAAAACTTATGTCAATACACACACAAAAAAAGACAAACCCAGATGGACGTTTATAGCAGCTTTATTCATAATCGTCAAAACTTGGAAGAAACTAAGATGATTTTCAGTATGTAAATGGACAAATAAACTGTGGTACAGACAATGAAATATTACTCAGTGCTAAAAAGAAATGAGCTATTAGCCATGAAAAGACATAGAGGAAACTTAAATGCATGTCTTTAGGCAAAAGAAACAAAACTTAAAAGGCTACAGACTGTATGATTCCAGCTGCATTATATTCTGAAAAAGGAAAACTTTGATGGCAGTAAAAACAAAATCAATGGTTGCTAGGGGTTGAGAGGGAGAAGGGATGAATAAGTGAAGCACAGAGGATTTTCAAGTCAGTGAAAATATTCTATATTGGTGGATACATGTCATTATACATTCGTCCAAACCCATAGAATGCACAATACCAGAGTGAACCCTAATGTAAACTATAGACTTTGGGTGATAATAATGTGTCAATGTAGATTTATAAATTGTAACAAATGTACTACTTGGTATGGTATGTTGATAGTAAGGAAAGCTGTGGATGTGTGGGCACAGGGGTTATATGGGACATCTCTGTAATTTCTGCACAATTTTCCTCTGAACCTAAAAAAGCTATAAGCAATAGTCTATTTTTTAATGAAGATCAACCCAAAAATGGGAGGAAATATTTGAAAATCATATATCCAATAAGAAACTTATTTCTAAAATATATAAAGAACTGTTTCAACTCAATAATGGAGACAAATGACCTATTTAAAAGTAGACAAGTAATTTGAATAGACATCTTTCCAAAGAAGACCCACAAGTGGCCACTACGTATATGCAAAGATGCTCATCATCGTTAGTCATTAGGTAAATACAAATCTAAACCATAATAAGACACCACTTCACATCCACTAGGATGGCTGTACTGAAAAGGACAGACAATAACAAGTGTTGGTGAGAATGTGGAAACATTGAAACCCTCATACCTTGCTGTAAAATGGTACAACAGTTTTGGACAATAGTTTGGCAATTCCCCAAATGTTAAACAGAAAATTACCATATGACCTAAAAATTCCACACCTGGGTATATACCCAATATAATTAAAAATAGGTGTTCAAACAAAAAAGTATGTACTAATGTTCACAGAAACACTATTCACAAAAGCAAAAGGTAAAAACAACCCAAGTGTCCATTAACTGATGAGTGGAAAAACAAAACATGGTATATCCATACAATAAAACATTATTCAGCAATAAAGAGACAAAATACTGACACATGCTACAATATGGATAAACCTCGAAAACATTATGCTGATTGAAAGATGCCAGACACAAAGGCCACATATTGTTTAATTCCACTGATATGAAATGTCCAGAATAGGAAAATCTAAAGAAACAGAAAACAGATGATTGGTTGTGAGGAATTAGGTGGAGGGGAGAATAGGGACTGATGGCTAATGTGCAGTTTCTTTGAAGGAAGATCAAAGTGTTCTGAAATTAGATAATATTGAAGGTTGCACAACTCTGTACATATACTAAAAACCTCTGACTTTTACATTATAAAAGGGTGAATCTTGTGATATATGAATTTTGTCTCAATAAGGCTATTATAAAAATGATATATTTGGGCTCACAAAAATTCAATAGCTAGAGTGTGATGATAGCTTAGTAAACTATTCCTGGGGTTCCACAGGATTATAAACCCACTTTCCATTTCTAGGAATATTTCAAGATAAATAAATCAGATAAATGCTTGGTTTGTGTTTAAAGCAAACAAATTGAGAGTCAACAGCCCTGTTCCCCAACTACTACACAAGGATTATTAGGTCTGTTGTTTGGCAAAGCTTACATACATTTTCCTTATAGAAGAAATTCTTTAGACAGATACTATAGAGCTAAATGTGCAGAAGAATTAAATTCTGGTTTATTTCCTAAAATCCTATGGGATATTTAAATGACCAGCTTGCAGAATAGCTAACTTAAAAACTTCCTAATCTGAACTGAGCATAAAGCCATAAAACACAGGCAAATTAAGTGAAAATTTCCTCCCCACTGTATCTTTTATTCAGGAACATGATTTATTGCCTGATAAGTCATGTTTATGATCTGATCACCTTATCAACTGCCTTTATTTTTATTTATTTTATTCAATAGGTTTTTGGATAACAGGTGGTGTTTGGTTACATAACTAAGTTCTTCAGTGGTGATTTCTGAGATTTTGGTGCACCCATTACCTGAGCAGTGTACACTGTACCCAATGTGTAGCCTTTTACTCATCAGCCCCTTCCTACCCTTTCCCCTGAGCCCCCAAAGTCCATTGTATCCTTCTTGTGCTTTTGCATCCTCACAGCTGAGCTCCCACTTATGAATGAGAACATATGATGTTTAGTTTTACATTCCTGAGTTACTTGACTTAGAATAAGGGTCTCCATTTCCATCGGGTTACTGCAAATGCCATTATTTCATTCCTTTTTATGGCTGAGTAGTATTCCATGGTATACCATAATTTTTTTACTCACTTGTTGATTGATGGGCATTGGGCTGCTTATGTATTTTGGCAATTGTGAATCGTGCTGCTATAAACATGCATGTGCAAGTATGTTTTTCATATAACGACTTCTTTTCCTTTGGGTAGATACCCAGTAGTGGGATTGCTGGATCAAATGGTAGTTCTACTTTTAGTTCTTTAAGGAATCTCCACATGGTTTTCCACAGTGGTTGTACTAGTTTACATACCCACCAGCAGTTTTGATTATGGTCATTCTTTATCAACTGCCTTTAAAGACGATTCCAGATGGAATGTCTATCCATAGTTTGTATCTATTCACTCCACTCGCTCACTTCTTGTTGCTAGGATACCACTTACTGGACTATTAAAAATTTATTTTTAATCAAGTTTTTATTCTACATGGCCTTAGGAAAAGGAAAAAAGCAAGGTCCGTGCACACATAAAACGGTTTCCAGAATGACTTTCAATCTTTGGTAGTAATTCTAAAGTCTTCCTTTTTTAATTTAGTAATTGAAAAAGCTGACTTCATAATTAAAATTGCCAGTTTTCACTTTGTGTATTAATTTGTCTAAGTGGAAGGGGAGGTCATATCACAGAAACTTTTCCTTCCTTCTAAAATGACTGATTCATTTTGTCTGTCAAAGACAAAGCCTCCAAGGTATAAAAAAGGTCTTCCTTCAGAGAGGATTCATCTCCATAGCCCTTATTTCTCAGGGCTCTCAAGTTTAAAACTAGAAACTGGAAAAGTCTATTTTCCTGACTTCTAAAAGTTACAGAGATTAGAGTGTAAAAAAAGTTGATATTATTCTATTTATTTTTATTCCAATGAATTTAATTCAGTAATGTGTATGAAACACCCTCTATGCACAATTCACTGTACTAATTAATCAATGTTGAGAGTGTTAAGATGAATGTGTGATAGTCACTGTCTTCAAGATGGTCATAACCTAGTGAGGAAATGGACAATACCCGGTACCAGTCTCCAAGGGAGCAGGGAACTAAGTTACTCCAGGCCCAGTGGGTAGGGTCCCAGCACTTACTCTGGGGTCTGCAGAAACACAGGTTTAGAGCCTGCATTGGTTGAGTGTGAACAATGTGCAGCATCCAGTACCAGATTAGCACCCGAAGTGGTTACCACATGAAGGAAGACAATGTGTGAGAGAATTCATAGGTCGGGGCTCAGTTGGGCATTCCAAGGTCTCTGCCCTGGACACTGAAGAGGGCTCGTAAAGGTGGACATCAACCCAAACCTGACCTGTGGTAGGCTGATCAGTACCATGGGGCAGGTTTATTTTCTGGGGGAGAGGGTGGAGTTTAAAAACACTTTGTAAGCAGTATGGCAGTTGAGCTGGGTTCTAAGGACTGGTAAGACTTCAATAATCTGAGGTTACTAGAGGTAACATACAAAGTACAAAGAAGAGGTAACAAAATACAAAGGTGGGAGGATGCTGCTGTATTAAAGAAACGCTGGTGTTGGTTGATGAGGAGTGTAAAATGCACACGACTGTGGGGTGAGGAGACAGTGGAGAGGGAGCTAAAGCCGGCATCTTGGGCCAGATTAAGAAGGGCTTTGGAATGCCATGCAACATAATTTGGACCTTATTCTGTATGTGCAATGAGGACCTATCCAGGGTTGTTGAGTAATGCAATGTTATAAAATATTGTCTTTTATTAATAAGCTGACTTATCAACTTGGCTTAGCAATATTTTTAAGTGATTCGTTTCTAAACTTGTCCTAGTTTTTCTCTATTTTCCCCCTCAGATCCATTCTTCACCTTCTCTCTCTTGCTCTGTGCCATAGGAGGCTTACTTCATCCAAGCTCCCTTGGCCTCTGCCTTCCAGTAGAGTGGCTATTGGGAGGCACCAGCAGGAAACGAGTTCCAGAAGACAGAGGGAGGGATGTGTTCGGTGAGTGGCTGTGTTTCTCCACAGGGCTTTAGTTCTTGTAAACTGTCCCTTTTCTGCAGCTCCAGCTCTCACAGAGGTCTAGTAATGGCTTCCTTCTCCTGCCCCTTCCTAGCATTCCTCTCTTACCAGCCACTGAAAGCCTTACCATATTTTATTATTTCCCTTAATCCTGCTGTTTACGGGGGTGGTGTCCCAAAGATCACCCCCACCTTAGATGATTCGCTAAGAGGACTCACATGACTTAGCATATTGTTGTACTTATGGCTAAAATTGATTACAGTGATAAGCAAAGATAAAAGACACATGGGGTGATGTTGGGGAAAGCCGGGCACAAGCTCCAAGAATCTTCTACCAGTGGAATTGCACAGCACATGCTTAATTCCCCCAGCAATGAGTTGTGACAACATGCATAAAATGTTGTCTTCCTGAAAAGTTCATTGAGACTTAGCACCCAGGATTTTCACATGCCAAAATTCCAGACTCTCAGAAGGAAAGCAGGTTTTCAGTGTAAACCACATTGTTTGCATAAATAGTTTAGGCACTGTGAGCTATTCCTGTCAGGAAATACTGGGGAGGCCCAGCGTGGTGGCTCACATCTGTAATCCCCGCAATTTGGGAGGTTGAGGAGGGTGGATCACAAGGTCATGAGTTCAAGACCAGCCTGGCCAAGATGATGAAACCTCATCTCTACTAAAAATACAAAAAATTGCCGGGTGTGGTGACAGGTGCCTGTAATCCTGGCTACTCGGGAGGCTAGGTAAAGAATTGCTTGAATCCAGAAGGCAGAGGTTGTAGTGAGCTGAGATTGTGCCACTGCACTCCATCCTGGGTGACAGAGCGAGACTCCGTCTAAAAAAAAACAAAAAAGGTGGAACTGCTCACCCACCAGTTTGCTAGTCTGAGAGCAGCTTAAAGAAAAAGGCAGATCACAAGACTCAGGGAAATAATCACTGCCCTCACTCTGTGTGACCTATCTATAGTTTAAATTCTGTTCCCTGAAGGAGAACCCTTTTCTACATTACATGGACAAATGCCCTCACATTTATACCGAGGGGCTTGTGACTTTTTGAAGGTTTGCAGGTTTTGCAGGGTTTTCTTGGGAGTCAGCTATGCCTCTGCCCTTTAAATCTCTGCCTCACATCCCAATTTGCAAAAACAAAAGTCTTTTGTTCACAAACGAACTACATGTTCCTTATTTTTGATAAAACAGCTGCATGCCAAACATGATTCCTTTCATCTCTCATACATTACAGTAGAGATTTAAAGTCTACTCATTGATGTGTTTTAATGGTGCTAAGAAAAATTTCTCAAATGAGCTTGCTAACATTTCTGTTAGAGAATGGGAATGGGAAACAATTTTCTTCCTTCCTTTAAGACCTTACCCAGTGACCAGAAAAGTCCATTTCAATTCAAATTCAATCTCAGAGGACTTTTTTCTTTACATTTAGCTAAAGCTAAATGTAAATTAGTTCAACCTTTGACCATCTTGAAGGTAGGTACATAAATAAACAAATAAATCACATTTAAATTTTCCTTTTCTGCTTTAAAGGCTTAATGCACAGAATATTTTCCCTACTTCTTTTAAAAGTACTTAAAATGGCCTCTTTATCAAAAATTGAACTAGCTTCCCCAAAAGTCATCATCTTTTTCTTTCTACTTCGATTTTTTAACTATATGTTTTTATGACAATCACCCACTCTATTTTAAACAAGCTTTGCAGTGCAAATGTGATGATTTACTGAGGAACAAGAAAGCTGTTTGGTCCTTTGAGCTGAAAAAGGGTGCCATGCCTATGGTCTGTAGATCAAAGCCAGAGCACTAGATTAGGAGTCAGGAGACAGCTCAGACATCAATCAGCCATGTGACCTTCTGGGTTCCAGCCTCCTCCTCAGCATGAGAGGGAGCCAGACTTGTCTAAGGTCACCTTCAGCCCAGAAGATCTATAACTCCATATGCTAAGCCCTTCATCCTGGAGGAAATCTACAGAAAGTTCCATGAAGGCTCAGTCTGCAGTGCTTCTGTCATAGAAGCAGCAATTTTCCTCTTTCTTGCTCTGCCAGTGAGAAGTAAAAGCAGAATGAGATGCATGTAGAACAAGATCATTTCACTACATATAGGAGAATGAAATGCGATTCTCGTATCTCTCACCTTATGCAGATGGATTAAGGACTTAAACCTAAGACCTGAAACTATTACAAATTCTAGAAGATAACATTGGAAAAATCTTTCTAGACACTGGCTTAGGCAAGGATTTCATGACCAAGAACCTAAAAGCAAATGCAATAAAAACAAAGATAAATAGCTTGGACCTAATTAAACTAAAGAGCTTTTACACGGCAAAAGGAACAGTCAGCAGAGTAAACAGACAACCCACAGAGTGGGAGAAAATCTTCACAATCTATACATTTGACAAAGGACTAATATCCAGAATTTACCACAAACTCAAACAAATCAGTAAGAAAAAAACAATCTCATCAAAAAGTGGGCGGAGGACACGAATAGACAATTCTCAAAAGAAGGTATACAAATGGCCAACAAACATATGAAAAAATGTTCAACATCACTAATAATCAGGGAAATGTAAATCAAAACCAAAATGCGATACTACCTTACTCTTACAAAAATTATAATCAAAAAATTAAAAAGCAGTAGATGTTGGCGTGGATGCAGTGAACAGGGCTGGTGGGAATGTAAACTAGTATGACCACTATGGAAAACAGTGTGGAGACTCCTTAAAGAACTAAAGTAGAACTACCATTTGATCCAGCAATCCCACTACTGTGTAGCTACCCAGAGGAAGTCACTATTTGAAAAAGATACTTGCACACGCATGTTTATAGCAGCACAATTCACAATTGCAAAAATATGGAAACAGCCCAAATGCCCATCAATCAACAAGTGGATAAAGAAACTATGATATATATGTATATAAACTATGACATATATATGATGAAATATTATGCAGCCATAAAAAGGAATGAATTAACAGCATTTGCAGTAACCTGGATGAGACCGGAGACTATTATTCGAAGTGGAGTAACTCAAGAATGGAAAACCAAATATCATATGTTCTCACTAATATGTGGGAGCTAAGCTATGAGGATGGAAAGGCATAAGAATGATGCAGTGAACTTTGGGGACTCAGGGGGAAGAGTGGGAGGGGGTGAGGGATGGAAGACTACAAATATGGTGAAGTGTATACTGCTTGGGTGATGGGTGCACCAAAATCTCACAAATCACCACTAAAGAACTTACGTAACCAAATACCACCTCTACCCCAATAACTTATAGAAAAATAAAATAAAAATAAAAAGAGTTTGTAGTACTGTAAATACTGGAGAAACATCAACAGTGCTGCCTATTATTACCTATTTAAATAATCCCAGTGAAATGTACATTTCTGAAAGAGATAGCCCGATGACTTCAGAATAATGAATGATAAAATGATGAGGTTTATTGCCAAGTATTTTTTTTTTTCTTTATTTTTATTTTTGAGACGGAGTCTCGCTCTGTCGTCCGGGCTAGAGTGCAGTGGCGTGATCTCAGCTCAGCTTCTGCGTCCAAAGTTCAAGCAATTCTCCTGTCTCAGCCTCCTGAGTAGCTGGGGCTACAGGTGTGCGCTGCCATCACCAGCTGAATTTTGTATTTTTAGTAGAGACGGGGTTTCACCATGTTGGCCAGGATGGTCTTGATCTCCTGACCTTGTGATCCACCCGCCTCGGCCTCCCAAAGTGCTGGGATTACAGGCATAAGCCACCATGCCTGGCCTTTTGTCAAGTATTCCAAAGCACCCTGAATAAGTCAAGAGATCTTATATAGGGTGAAGGTCAAGTGATGTCTCCTAGCTGGGTCAATTGCCCCTAGAACTGAAGAGTTTTCCCTCAAGCATTTAGGTGACAGTAAATCAACAGAAAACTTGCAATCTCTGTCTCCCAAGCAAAGGCTTAGGGTATTGATAAGACACTGGGGGAGGCAAGGACAGACCTCAAATGGCACTTATTCCCAATTATAGTCCTTTCTGGCACTGCAGGAGTTCCTGTGATTAATATGTATTTTTTACCAATGTCCTTCAAGTAACAACTCTGGGAGAGGCTCTATGGAGGAAGCACATAGCATGAGCCTTCAGTCAAAATAGGTGCAGCCTAAACAGTTCAATGCTGGAGAAAAACTATGTTGACTTGCCAAGAATCACCGAGCTCAGGACAGTGTGCTCCACATGGTGACATATAAGTAATAAACTCCCACAGCTAAGAGATTAGTCTTTGCTTCTTTCTTCCCTGATGAACAAAGATAGATTGTGATTTAAATTCCTGAGGAATAAAAACCTTTGGCTATTCAGTGAATTCCTCCTCTGGAGAAACTGAAACCAATGGCCAGTGGCCAATTTGGCTGAGACTGAATTTGGAACACCTCTGAGATGCATAAATACTGAACAAAATATGCAAAAACCATATTCCATGCTCAGCTTGGCCCCAGACAGACATCACATAAACACTTGAGTCTGCTCTAAAACTCAGGGAAGAAGATGGAATAGAGAGGAGAGGAAACTCCACCAGAATGAAGAGCTATTTTCCTGGTTACATCAAGCTGTGGTGAGCTGCAGACCAGTAGCTTAATCATTCCAAACCTCATTTACTCCATTTCAAAAATGGAGACACTAATTTGTGATACCAGTCTAACTCCACAGAGAAATTCTCCAAAGAATATTAAATAAGTGACATCTATAATGTAGACCAATTATCCTATAGTCAAGATAAAAAAAAGTTTAGAAGTACAGTCAGTGTCCTCCAGTTAGCCATGAAAAATTCACTGGGGCTCCTGCAGTGTGACCTTGGACTCCAGCTGTATTCTTTCAAGAGGGTACCTTTGACTCCACAGTTGACTTTCCTGCCATTCAGTGTCTTCTTCACTGTTTCTCGTCTCTGTGCCCTGTTGCAAATAACTCATTCAAGCCATGGATCTCTTTTCTTGTATCCTTATAACTTCCCCTGGCAGATACCCTGCAACGTGTTGCCAAAGGCATCTGCCTCTTTTTCATCAAGGTGTTTCTCCATTTTTCAGTGATTATTTCCTTTCCAATCACATGCACACACACATACACACAAACTCACACAAAAAATAACTCTCCAACCTCTACTATAGCTTTGAAAAAAACTTTTGGCCGGGCATGGTGGCTCACGCCTGTAATCCCAGCACTTTGGGAGGCTGAGGCAGGTGGATCATGAGGTCAGGAGATCGAAACCATCCTGGCTAACACGGTGAAACCCCATCTCTACTAAAAATACAAAAATATTAGCCGGGTGTGGTGGCGGGCCCCTGTAGTCCCAGCTACTTGGGAGGCTGACGCAGGAGAACGGCATGAACCTGGGAGGAGGAGCTTGCAGTGAGCCGAGATCGTGCCACTGCACTCCAGCCTGGGAGACAGCAAGACTCCTTCTCAAAAAAAGAAAAAAAAAAAAACTTTAAAAATAAACGTTGGTGGGGAGATACATTGTCTTAGTGAGGTGGTGGTGGGATTTCTTATTGTGATGACATTCCCAAACTATAGATCCTAGGAAGAGAACAAAATTGAATCAGAGTGTCTGATAGATAGGGTTTGGCTGCGGCCCCACCCAGTTCTCATCTTGAATTGTAATTCCCATAATCCCCACAAGTTGTGGGAGTGACCTGGTGGGAGGCAATTGAATCATGGGAGCGATTTCCTCCATACTGTTCTCATAATAGTGAGTGAGTTCTCATGAGATCTGATGGTTTTACAAGTGTCTGGAATTTCCCCTGCTAGCACTCATTCTCTCTCTTGCTGCCCTGTGAAGAGGTGCCTTCCACCATGATTATAAGTTTCCTGAGGCCTCCCTGGCCATATGGAACTGTGAATCAATTAAACCTTATGTCTTTATAAATTACCCAGTCCCGGGTATGTCTTCATAGCAGTGTGAGAACGAACTAATACAGTGTCTCTGTAGCAAATTAACAAATTGGAAAAGCAAAAAACAAACAAACAAAAAAACCTATATTTTATCTAGTAGGGAAGAAAAGAAACCATGTGCGTAAATCACTAGCTCTTTTTCAAGTGCAGTGTCTTGGAGGATCCTAGAGACAGACTTCCTGGGTTCAAACCCTGGTTCTCTTATGTATCAGTCTTGTGGCCTTGGGCAAGTTATTTAAACTCTCTAGGCCTCAATTTCCATCTACAAGTAATGTAAAGTACTAGTATTAATCCATAGACTTATTTTGAGGGTTAAATAGAATAACATATTCAGGACAGACGTATATGCCTGGCACATAATAAACTCTGTACATATTAGTTATTATTAAGGTGAATTGGGTTTAAGAGATTGGTTTGTTTAAACAAAGATAATTAAAAGCTACTTGAAGGTAGCATAAAAGAGCTATATGTTTGTGAGATATTATGGGCTTAACAAAGTGCCTGGCACCAAGTAAAAAGAACAAAGATATTATAACTACCATGTTGGCTGGAAGAGAGTGCTAAAACGCTCTGTCCCTTATGAGCACAGCTGCAGGACTGCAAAGGCGTAAGCTTAAGAGTGCGCGATAGGCAAGCCTTTTATGTCAACCATATAAAACCTACCTTTGCTAATGTAGGACAACAATATTGTTCTAGTTTGTAAAGGTCAGCATATTATCTGGACAGAGAACACTGTTAAAAAGACAGTAGCATAATGCATCTCTCTGGAATACACACATACAACCCTGTCCTCCACATCCCAACCAAGGTAATCAAGTTCTTTCCTTGTAAAGAGTGCAATGAAAATGCCAGAGGCATCATCAAATTGTGAATCATATAATGCCAAAAGGTACTCAGGGATGACCTCACATAGCCCCATTTGTGGGAGGAGGAAATGGGGGTGGGTGGAGGTTGCTGACAGAACAGTTGTCCTGAGGCCACACAGCCAGGGATCGGCAGAGCTGGACCGAGAAGACTTACTGCTTCTAACTCTTCACTGTGCTACGCTGTCTCCCATTCCCACACCCATCACCACCCACCTCAGAATCTTAAAGCAGATGGCAAATCCAGCTTCTCCTGGACCCCTAGAAGATACTCCTTCTCTGAGCTGTCACAGCCTCAGGGCCTTCTAACGCCTTGTTCGCTGCTGCCACCTAGGGAATTAAAGTGAGTTTTCCTCCTTAGGCTGCTGCCTTAGGTGCACAACAAGGGTCATGCACCTCCATCCTATTTAAGGCCTATCTCCTTAATTAATCATCCAAGTCACTTCTTGCTCAGCTCACCAATTAGCAGAGCTAGTCACAATGCAGGAATTCAGATGATACACTTCTGACCTTTGTTGATGAACACATCTTTTTGTTTGTTCTTTGAAATATTGTTAGGGAACTACTCAAACACTTTGGGTTTAAAAATATTACTCCAATAGTACTGACTAGTTGCTGAGTTCTAGTTTAATATCTGATTCTTTTCAAGGTGCTGGTGAGAAGGAGCTCATCTACTTCATCCCTAGCATTGCAAATAGGAGAATATATCAGACCTATTTACTCAGGTTCAATGTGTCCAAATCTATTAACTGAAGTTCAGTGTTCGTCATACTTCCACTTTCCCCTGACCACTCCTTCTTCCCTCGTTGTATAGCCAGATGTTAGCATTTAGCAATAAAGTAGCCATTCATTCCCTCAACCTTAATTACTTGATAGTATCCATTGAAACAGAAACATCCATGAACTAAATCCCTAGTGATAAGTCCATTGCTTGGCCATTAATATGATAAAACAGACTCCTGACAAACAATAACAGTCCAGGTTGACTTCCTATGGAATTAAAACCAGACTCCTGGAATTTCCAATTCCAGAACAGAATACATGGAAATAATCAGAGTTCATTATTTTTCTAAGCAGGGAAGGTCAGAAAGCTTCCTGTATTAGAGTGTAAGCACTCTTTTCCAGCTTCATCATTATACCATGCCACATAAAGACATGACTATACCCCTTTTTGCTATTATTTCAGTTTTTAAAGATCTGATTAGTAGTACTATAGCCCTGAGTATTTCTCCATAAATTCAATGATCTCCCTATGCACAGTATAGTATAGTGGTTTAAATACTTGGGCTTAGGGACAGTTAGACCTAGGTTCCACTCCAGGCTCTACCTGGATGTGTAATATTGCGAAAATTTCTTAACATTCCTAACCTTCAGGTGCCTCATCTATGAAATGGCAGTAAAAATACTAACTTCATGGTAGATTTCCTGTGAGAATTGAAGATATAAAGGTTTGGTGTTGAGCACATTGCTTGGCCTATAGTAAGTAATCAATAAAAGTTAGCTGGTATTGTAATTATCATCTTCATCATTCATATAACCATTGCCAATGTAAGATCCTCAATTACAAGGAGAAGCCAGAGAATAGGGAAGGAGATTTCAAGTAGTTCTGGCAGACAGTGGCTTTGTAGTTAGGACTAAAAAATACATTCGAGTTTAACTCGGAATGCCTGAATTTAAATCCCAGATCTGTATGAAGGTACTTAGCTTCTCTGGTCCTAGGTTTCCTTATCTGTAAAATGGAGGTGGTAATAAAAACTGGCAGATTGTTGTAAAAATTAAATGAGATAATGACACTGAATGTTTCAAGTCCAACACCTGCCCCAGTGACAGGCAAGCTTTCTTGCTTTTGCCCAATGAACGTTTTAGGGCCCTTGCCCTTGGTCTAACTTCTGCTTCTGAATGTCACCTCCTGCAGATGAGGTGAGGGTGGCAAATCTGGATGGAGGAAGCCCTGGGAAAACCTGGCAATCATACTTTCAATCTTCTTATCCGATAATTCCAAATACAAAGATGAAGGCCCTCAGTGGTTCTCTATTAGGTATAAATGGGAAGAAAGCCAGTTACAATGGCTGGAAGACCTTAGAGGAAAGGAGGCCCTGGGAGCATGGGGACTAACAGCAAATTCTGGTACTGGCCACAAGTCACAAATCTGTGCAGGGGTAGAGAAGAGGATAGGGGATGGCTGGAGCCTGAGACCTGCTGTTTCCTGTGATCAGTGTGCCTAGCTTGATGGCTCATGTTCTAGCTTTCGGCAGCCTTTTCAGTGACTGGTATGTCACTGAAACGTAAAAGCTCCCTGAAATATGGGCAACATTTTCTCTCCAACTGTATTTTGAAAAGATGACACAATTTGGATGCAACCTTGTTTTCCACCCTGAAGCAATATTCAGACAGTGTGTTGATGTATTCAAGTCAGTAGGTATGTCTGTTTAGTACGTGTGTGCGTGTGCATAAAACGCTCTCCCTCGTGATACAAAACATGCCCTTTTTCTAATGCCCACGAAAGAAAGTTATCTTAAAGTGAACAATTATTTGTTTGGGATATCACACTCCAGAACTCTCCACCAGCTAGCCTATTGGGCCTGCTAGCTTCACAGAGGTCAAGGCCAGGTTAATACATACTATATTATTAGCGAAATAACTGGGTCTTTAACACCTCTCCCTCCAAAAAACAAACACACAAAACAGCTTCAACTTTCATCCCTCTCCAATACTACACGGAATGCCCCACCCTATGCCACAGCTCCATAACCTCCTCCTCGCCTCTGCTCTTCTGAGTGAGAAACCATGACTGCCCCCTAGTGGTTCAATGGCCATAATCGCACTCCCCAGCTTTCTGTTTGCCTAATATACTAAGTTTTACCAGCAGGGATGTAGCCAAGTTCAAGTGTCAAGTTCAAGAACATTTTTGTACTGCCATGTATGTGGTGATTCTGTTGCAGCTAACAAAGAGCTTAACAGTCTTTGGGTCTGTGAAGCATAATCTCGGCATTTTCTGTTTGGCGGATCTTAGGTTTTCCTTGGTTCCACACAGCTGATAATGTGAGAGGGGTTGCTGGTCTCCTCTTGCCGCAACCCCCACCCCAGGGCTCTCACTCCCAAAACCTACCAAAACCTACAAAGCTGCCTCTTTGAACCTGCTGGCGTGGTAAAGGGAATGGTGTGGCGCATGTGAGAGAGATTGTCCCAAATGGGCAGAACCTTGGGACCCCAGCAAAATCCTGCTCTGGCCCAATCGCCAATTAAGTTCTGGCTCCATTGCCAAAGTTCATCCCCAGTTCTTGTTTCAGACTAGCTCAGAAATTTGTCTCATTGATCCCTTTTAAGGGCTTTTGTATGCAACTTTGCCACATCAAGAAAATAGCTCTACTACCACCCACTCAGAATATTTGCTTTCTTGAGATACAATCACAGCAAAAGCCACACAGGAATCCCCACTTACCACAGAGGTCCATTTCCAGACATCTCATTGTGCACCCCACTCCTCCGATGGCTGCAGACTCAGTCCCTAGAGGAGGAGCTCCTTGAGGCAGGGGTTGAAACATTTTTATAAATTATTATCCCCAGCATGCGGCATAGGGCCCAACACGTAGTAGGTGATCACAAAATTTTTTATCAGGCAAAGTGTTAATGTACTGAACTGCACTCCCAGTCCCCATGCCCATTCTGATGTCAAACTCCTAATTCCCAGTGTGACTGTATTTGGAGTTCAAGCCTTTAGGGAGGTAATTAAGATTAAGTGAGGTCCTAGGGGTTGGGCTCTAATCTGAAGGACTGGGGTCCTTATAGGAAGGAACAGAGACACCAGAAAGTTCTTTCCTTGTGTGCGCACAGAGAAGGGGATATGTCAGGACACAGGAATAAAGTGGCTGTCTACAAAGACAGAAAGAGAGGCCTTACCAGAAACCAACCTGATTACACCATGATCTTGGATTTCCAGCCTCCAGAACTGTGAGAAAACACATTTCTGTTGTTTAAGCCATCCAGTCTCCCGTGTTTTGTTAATGGCGGCCCTAGCAAACTAATACAGAAAGGGAAGCTCTTTAACGAGATTCCTGCAACCAGACCACCACACAGTTCTAAATTCCAAAGGAGGGAGGCCAGACACTTAACAGGTGTTGAGAGTTGACGGATGTGGCAGCACTGAAGCATCTGTTCCTGGAAATTCACCTGTTGTCTTCTGATCTAAAAACACTCCTGGGGAAGTTTGTGAATACCCACGGGTGAAGTGTTTCCTGCTGTACTATACCAGCCCCCCAGCCCTTCTCCAGCGGCTGGCTTTCAGTGATCTCTGGGTATGTGAACTTGAAACCAGCATTTCAGTAGGGAAGATGTAGTCAGGCAGAAGAAAGTGCTCCTGTCTCCCCAGGTGTTGCTCCTAAATGTCTCCATGAATGTCTACGAGTACCCAGGAATGAATGTCGTGTTTCTCATCCTGCACTGGATTTTATAGCCTTCATTACATTTTGACCAACAAAACTGAGTGAGAAAATCAGGCTTCCTGCAAGGAATGAGCTAAAACCAGTGTCGGGTTCTCACTGTGAACCTTGCATTTCCCTTTAATAACATACATCAGACCACCTGCAAAAACATTATGTCTCACTAAGCCAGGTAAGAGTGAAACTAGAAAAAAGTAGAGGAAATGCCTTAAGTCAAAGTTTTGATTTGTAAGTCTTAGACCAGGACATGAAGCCCATGGATAAGCAATAGACTGGAAGACTACAAAATGATATAAGAGGCAGTTTGCCTGCCTCAGAGGAACAGAAGATTCCCTGGGTAGAAAAGAATAGCACTGAGGAAGGGCTTTATGTCCTACCCATTCCTGCTCTAGCCCCCAGCCATTCTTAGAGAAGGGAGAGGTGGCAAAAAAAAAAAAAAAAAAAAAAAAGAAAAAAAACCTCATCAGAAAGTTTGAGATATCTAAGAGCAGAAACTTTGGGGCACTTGGCTGAAGTTCAAGAGGGCAGCAGCCATTATGCAGCTTCCCTCAAGTTCCATGCAACTTGAGGAATGGCTGCAAAGACTATCCGGGCAGACAGGGCTGAGATGATCTCCTGGAGTTCCCTGTTCCCTGGGAGGCTCATGGAGCAGCCAGTTATTTCCCAGAAGGGCTTAGAAGTCTTGAGAGAGAGCCCAGCCTAAAAAAGCTTAGTCTGTTCAACCAATTCCATTGGTGACCTAATGGGAATCAGAGCACACTAGTAAGGACAATGTCAGTGATGAAGACTACAGGGACTTTACTCCCTCCATGGCCTCCCTCCACTCAGTCCAGTGCCACCTGAAAGCTTTCTGGAATTTACCTGAAACACTGGATAAAGAAGTGGGGTCCTACATTAGCTGTCCCTAGAACCACCATACACAGAAATGCAGACTATTCACTGTACAGGGACCCTCAGCTTAAGAAGCAGGTGTAGGCAGAAATCTAGTTTGTATTGGCGTGGGGCTGCATCCTCCTGGAGGGGGCTTTTTTCTAATTTGCAGAATGGTGCCATAGGTTAGTGGCAGCTTGACTGAGCAAAACTTGATTTGACAGAGGTCCCTCTTAACTGACTGAAAAGTTTTCACTACAAGCAGATTGAGGAACTAAGCAGAAATTAAGTTGGGGTATGAAAGAATAAAGTTAATATCTCTTGCACATCTGAGTCTGTGGCCTGAGATTTATGACCACTATAAAGAAAAATATAAAGAAACCAACTCCTTCTCAAAAGAATCTCTCTCTCTCTCTCTCCCCCCCCCACCCCCCACCTCTCTCTCTTTGTTTGGATGGCCTCACTCTGTTGCCCAGGCTGGAGTGCAGTGGCGTAATCACAGCTCACTGCAGCCTCAACCTCCTGGGTTCAAGCAGTCCTCCCAAATCCCAGCCTCCCGAGTAGCTGGGACTACAGACACGGTACCACATCTGGCTAACTTTTTTTGTACAGATGGAGTTTTGCCATGTTACCTTGGTCTTGAATTCCTGGACTCAAGCCATCCACCTACTTCACTTTCCAAAGTGCTGGGATTACAGGCCTGAGCCATTGGGCCCAGCTCAATTTTTACAATGATTAATATTCTGGTATATTTTCTTCCAGTCTTTTTCTGTATGCATTTTTCCATAATTAATAACACAAAGAACCAACAACTTGGTGTCATGAATTTTCTGCTTAAAACTGTATCACAGGGGAAATCATGTAGATCAGGGGTCCCCAACCCCCGGGCCGAGGCCTTTTACCAGTCTGTGGCATGTTAGGAACCGAGCCGCACAGCAGGAGGTGAGCGGCAAACAAGCTTCATCTGTATTTACAGCCACTCCCATAGCTCATATTACCACCCGAGTTCCACCTTCTGTCAGATCAGCAGCAGTATTAGATTTTCATAGAGCAGGAACTCTATTGTGAACTGTGCATGGGAGGGATCTAGGCTGTGTGCTCCTTATGAGAATCTAACGCTTCATGATCTGAGGTGGAACAGTTTCATCCTAAAACAATCCCCCATCTGCCTCTCCATCCGTGGAAAAATTATCTTCCATGAAACCAGTCCCCGGTGCCAAAAAGTTTGGGGACCACTGACATAGATGGTAGATCTTGACCTCATCTGCATTTTTGAAACATCTGAGGTACTTACACAAGTGGCATGCCCTATGGCCACATCCCAGAGTAATGAAATAAGAAACTTAACATGCCACCAGAATCACCAACTTAAGGCACAGATGCATTCAGAGTTGAGAAGTTGTCTGAGGACTGAATCTTTGAGACTCCTTACTCAGATAGGTACAAATATTAATGTGATGTGAATCACCTGGCGATGGTGCTAAAATGCAGATGCTGATTCAGCAGGGCTGGGGCCTGAGAGTCTACATTCCTCACAAGCTCGAAGTTGATGTTGCTGGCCAGTGGGAGGACCGCATTTTGAGTACCATGGGCTCAGAGGTCCCGAAGATGAAAAAGCAGCAGAAAGATGATTTCTACTAAAGCATTTTCCAATTCATTACAAACCATTTTTTAACTATTGCTTTTAATATTTAGATATTTCATAGAATAAACAGACCATATTTTTTCTCTTAACCATCTCCTACTGTTTGCCATTTAAATTGTTTTCAATTTTGCTGTTGTAACTAAGGAAGTGAGAAACCTCTTTGTGCATACTTTGTCCTCAGCTTTTAAATGAGAAACTAATAAAGGCAAATGATGAGTAGCAGAGCAGCCCCCAGTGTAACCACCACCGAAGGCCTGACTTCCCTTCCAACACGTGCCAGTGTTCCTATGTCCTCAGGCAAGCTAAGCAATGTTTCTTCACCTCAGTTTTCTTTGCTACAAAATGGGATTCTTTTCTTTTCTCATATCCTTGAAATAAAGGGAGTTCATAAAATGATCTGCAACTCAGAACTCCCTCTGTGGAGCTACCGTGTTATTTTTTGTCACAGCTCAGGGACAATGACCAGGTGTGCCAATGGCAATTTCTGGAGCCACCCTCCCCCAAAGCCAACCCAATACAGAATTGCTGATGCCACAGTCATAAACAAACCCTAGGATGTGGCCCACCCTTGGGTGTTTGCATTTCAGTGCCAGGGGTAAGAAATACGAAAGACATGAAAAGAAACAGCTGCATTCCAAGACACTCCTTCAGATAAAGTTTCCCTTAAAACATTTTTACCATTCTTCATCAATATTTATAAAGTGATGAATAGATACAGCCACATTCCTCCTGGGCTATGTCTCAGACACACCCGTAATATCTGATCAAAATACAACAGATTTTTGTATTTTGTTTGGTGGTTCGGGGAGCACTTTTATTGGCAAGCTTCTTTGAAAATGAGGAGCCAAGTCAGCCCCACATAGCAAACAAATAAAATCAAAATCAGTTACATGAGAACAAAAAGATGAATATAATTTTTTTAAGGGCAACATGATGTGGCAGAAAGAGCATGGAATGTAGAGTCCTGGATGTGATTCTCAAATTGGTCTCTCGCTGCTAGAGACTCAGAGCAAGTTAATTCACCATTTTGAGCTTCAGTTTCTTCCTCGGGGGGGTATTTTGAAAGTTATTATAAACACAGAGAGAATCAGAGCTTTTCTAGAAAGAGTTCGTTGATGTATCTGGCCTCTCAAGCAGGCAGAATGTTAGTTAATACTTGCCAACATGTCGAGGTATCATGGACCCTTAAGGTTTCATCCAGTATTCACGGTTGAATCTTTGGGAAGCACCATGAAGGACACCTAGCTTCTAAATAAGTCCCCCACTAGGTCCCATATGGCAACTGGAATTCCCAAATGACTTGCCTTTTGGGTTACGGGAGCAGTTCTCATCCCTCACTTACATAAAAATTGCTTGGGCCACTCGAGAGGCTGAGGCAGGAGAATTGCTTGAACCCGGGAGGCGGAGGTTGCAGGTTGCCGTGAGCCGAGATCACACCACTGCACTCCAGCCTGGGTGACAGAGCAAGACACTGTCTCAAAAAATAAATAAATAAATAAATATAAATAAATAAATAAGTAAATAAATAAATTGCCTGGGAAGAATTTTTTAAATGCCAGTGTCCAGGTCCTCCCTTCAACAAAGGCCATGCTTTAGTATTGTGTACAAATTTCCCAGGTGACCTTATTATATGGCCTGAGCTCAGAACCACTGAGTTTAGTTTTAAGACACTAACTGAAAATCCACAGCTGGTAAACCTGTAAGTCATTTATCTTAAAATGGCCCTTGTTTCAAGAAATGTATCAGTTTAGCCAGTCAGTTCCTTGGCAGTGCACCACAGGGACATAAATGGGTGATTCTGGACATGCAGATGATGTACAACAGAGAAAACCCTAGAGCACTATAGAAGCACTGTGGCCCTACACCAAGTCAGTGAGAAAAGGAAGAGGTAACAGTGATAATAAACTCGTCCATCAGCAACGTCACCATCAACTGCCATTTGTGGAGTCACTAGTAGTTGCCAAGTACTGTATACCAAGCATTTCACATTTTATTCTTACAATACTCATGTGGAGACTGGAGACAGGGCAGGGGTAGTAGGTGTGGAGTAGAGAGACAGTGCAACTTTTCTGGAAAACCATTTGGCAGCATGGGTCAAGAGCCCACAAAATGTTCATATTCTTTGGCCAAGGAGTTGTACTTCAAGTGACTGTCCATGGAAAGGGCCACAAATGCAGGTGGTGCTTTTGTTCACAAAGATGGCCATCGCAGCATGGATTATATTAGTAAGAACTGGGACTAATCTAAATATCCAACAAATGAAGGGTGATTACATACATGTTACTACCTTATACAGTGGAGCATAGAATGTGAACATAAAAGATGTTTTCCTCTATGAATAAATTTTATGACAAGGAAAATTTACATAACAAAATATTAAGTAAAATAAAGCAAGACAGAAAGTAGTATCTACAGTGGGATTCAAAGTTCCAAGAATGACATATATCTGTAAAATTTGTTACATTACAAAGTTGGTTGCAGCTGGCAAGACTCCATTTGTATCCATGTGGTCTTCAGAAAACACCCTTCAAATGGTTAAAAAGCATATTGCCAGCCAGGTGCTGTGGCTCACACCTGTAATCCCAGCACCATGGGAGGCCAAGGCGGGTGGATGACCTGAGGTCAGGAGTTCGGGACCAGCCTGGCCAACTTGGGGAAACTCTATCTTTACTAAAAATACAAAAAATTAGCCAGGTGTGGTAGTGGGTGCCTGTAGTCCCAGCTACTTGGGAGGCTTAGGCAGGAGAATTGCTTGAACCCAGGAGGTGGAGGTTGCAGTGAGCTGGATTGCACCGTAGCTCTCCAGCCTGGATGACAGAGCAAGACGCCATCTCAAAAAAAAAAAAAAAAGGTATATAGCCAAAATGAAGGTTTTTAAAACAGCAGTCATCTTAATTGATCATGTTGTACTGCTCTGGAGTCACCCCTGTTTTAGTTCGTGCACTAAGGCTTGACTACACATTACCCTGCCTCCAAATAAAGCCAGGCAGGGAGGCAGATGTAAATAGTCAGTGGAAATGGAAAACAAATGACATCCAATTTATCATACAAGCAAAATATTTGTTTCACAAGTTTTTCTCACCACTGGAGTCAGGTTTCTCCATGGGTGTGAAAAGATGAAGAACTGAGAAAGAAGGAAAGATGAGCAGAGGGGAAACCAAAAGGAAGTGGAGAATGTGGGAGGGGGTAAAGCAAATAGAATTACAATTCCGCCCGTGGAAGGATTCCAAATCTCCCAGTCTACGGCAGAATCTGGTTTTTGCTCACACAGCCAACTTTGCTTTGGGGTTGTTGCACATTTGCTGTCACTTTGCTTCACTGTCCTAGGGGGAGCCTAGGCCAAACTAACCCCACACATTTGTATTGCGGGTGGGGGCAGAAGGGGCCACATTCTCCTTTCTTTTTCTCATCCCCGATCCCAAAGCCAAGGCTTCCCCAGTCTTCTGGCCACCTAGGTCCTGCCTGCCTCCTTAGCTTAGGACAAGACTCCAGGTCCAGGTCAGACAGTCCTAGCCTAATCCAATCAGAGGTGGCTTTTTTGTTTAAAAAGACGGGGGAGGTGGAGAGAGAGGATGCCATCTATTAGCGTAGTCATACTTTTATCATCCAGTGATTGAGAACATATAGAATGACCAAAGCTACCATATATTCAAAATGGATATTTTTAAAATTACATTTTAGGAATCATAACAGCATCCACAGACTTTTGATAAATGAAATAGGTGAGGCATTTTTTTCACGTAGCCTATAGACAATGCTTGGCATTTAAAAGGTTTCAAAGACAGGTCAGTACTCTACCTGCGTAGCATCTTCATCTCTATCTAGCCTACTCTCTCACAGTCTGGAAATGAGATCAGTCCTTGTGTTCCTATCCTGCCCCTCTTTGTTAGCTTATGAGTAACCCAGAAAGACACCAAAGGGAGAAGGACATTAACATTTACTGAACTTGCACTGGACGCCGGGCACTGTGCTGTGAAATAGCTACAGTTATCTCCATTTTACAGATGAGAACACTGAGGCTGGAGATATAAAGCTAGTAAATGGTAGAACTGGGATTTTGTGACATCAGAGACCTCTTACAATGTAACCCACTTAAATTGTCTAATGTATTACCTTCCTGAGTAAAATAGCCTTTGTCCTAAGAAAGAAGTTGGGCACCTTAGCAGAACTATTTTTCAATTCACACCACAGACGGCTATCTATCTTCCTATCTTCTGGGCCTGCTCCTTGCAGGCTTATTGGGCTGTTGATTTGGGCTATTTTTATGATATATACATGATATGCCATATAGTAATAGTATATATGATAGTGATATAATAGAGAATAATACTATGACAAGTATGATATATCATAAAAATAGGACACATACTTTAATTCTACAGTCTAGAAAGGTAGGATTCAATGAGGGCAGCATACCTAAAATTATAGAAAAGCAAACCTCAAAAAATAAAGAAATGATTGATCCTGTGTCAGGTTGCTATGCATTTGAATGCTAAAAGTGCTCTCTAAGTATTTCAGAGGCAGGCAGGTGATTTTTAGTCTAAAAACCAACTGGTTAAGTTAAATCAGACTTTGTGGTCCTTTGAAAATACCAACACTGTTTAAATATATCCTGTAATCCAGATGTTTAACTCCTTGTTCAAATCTCTTTGATCAAGGTGAATCCACCTAGGAACATTACAAAATGCAGCCTTTTTAATGACGTTTTTATTGCATATCTTTCTTCATGATATCCTGAAGTCACCTCCTGATGACTTGACTTTTAATAGCTCTCTTGTTTCAAGACAGATCACATGTACATTTAAATAAGTTATAAGAGCTGATAAAAATTACGTAAAGGATCCAACTCTCTTCCCCAGCATTAAGAGGTACCACTATTCTCCAGCTTTTGGAATCAACTTTGTGTTTGATGGTTAAAAAACTACTATAGCCTGTAAGAAACCCAGTGCTTTCTACAATTTTTATATTATTTGCACACTCATCTGTCACCTCTCACTCCAAACCTCCACTCCTGATCTCATTTCCATCCCCTCTACTTTTTGCATCACTGCTCTTATCAGCTGCTATCCTCTTCATTACCACTTTGCTCCCAATACGGACGTACTACTTTCTTTCCCATTCTCCAGGGCATTTCTGTTTCATATAATAAACTTTTATTGAATGTTTGCAGGCAACAAAGAAGAATCATAGTACAAATTTTAAAATAACTCAAAATTAAATACGCGACATCAGTTTTCTTGAATTTCCTTGGGCATCTTGATAATGCCTTCCTAGCTGGCTTTCTTGCCATAATGGAATGGAGAGAATGAGCTTAAATAAAGCCATCACCACTACCCTAAGACCAATTTTGTGTTCCTTATCGATCCTAGAACCCATGTGACCCAGACTCATGTGGTATTACAATCAAAGAGACAGTTCAGGAGTAAAAATCACTTCAATCTCTAATTGTATCTGTTGAAGGCTGTGAAACACATTTAGTCCATAGTCCACTGAACCTTTCTTCTCTCTTCTCCTCCTAACCTCCTGCAGTGATTCCAGAGCCTCTTACTCTCTACTCTACTCTCAATTCTCCTCCAAGGCTCTTTGCAATGCCTAGCCAAAGCGGAATTTTAATCATTCTATTTCCTTTTCTTTTAACATTAATTTACAGCAATTTAGCCTCTCAGGCTTCCTTTGTTTTCTGTTTTGCCTAGTTGGAGGTTTCAATGTATTAGAAAAGAACCTGGGAACTGACTGTTAAGCCAAAATCTGTCCCCAGTGAGAAAGGGGAAGGGGAGAGAAGAAACAGCAGGAGGGAGGAGACATTTGAACACTGATCATTCCTGTCCCTATTACACATTAATGTACTTCTCTGCTATAGTCCAGTAGACAAGCCCTCCTTAGGAGTTAGGAATATGGTAATGGCCTGTTAGGAAAGCAGTATCCAAACTGTCTCTATCTAGTGGCGGAATTTTATAGAGCAGGAGTTCCCAAAGTGTGGTCCCTAGACCCGCAGCATCAGTATTGCCTAGGAAGTTGGAAATGCAAACTGTCCGATGCCATTCCAGACCTACTGAATCAGACACTGGAGCTGGAGCCCAGCACTCTGTTTTAACAAGCCCTCCGGGTGATTTGGAAGCAGCTAAAGTTTGAGAAACAGTACCCTGGATTTCTCCAGGCTAACAAGCCCATTGAGCTGGATTTGGGGTTGGGATCTGCCTTTTTCTTCCTCTGTGACCTCTGTCACATCACTTAACCTCCCTGAGTCTGAGAGGAGATCCCACTGGACTTTCTGCTGCACAATTCCAGAGCTGCTCATGTCAAAGGCTGGCCCCTGACAAGGTTCTCTTTTTTTATTTTTACCCTCAGGGACTCAACCTGCTTTTTCTCTCTCTGTGTCTTTTGCTCTATACCCAAGTCTGGACACCATTTTAATAATAATAATAACAACAACAGCAACAACAGTTCTCATCTCTCTTGGTGATACTTACTGGATACCCCTAAGAGCATGGTTTATATTCCCGAAGTTAGGGCTCACTAATGCCACTTTCCCTAGTTACCCTGCAAATGAATTACTCAGTTTATCCACTAATAAATGTATATTAGATGAACAGCTTACAGAATTGAATTTTAGTTCTTCCCTCAAAATGGTAAAAGTGATTGTGTGTATGTAGACAGAGCTTGAACAGAGAACTTGAACTTCTCCAGACTTGGATTTCAAAGGCTCATTCCATTTGGTTGCGCCGGTATTAATCGTACCTATTCATTTTTATATTTCTGATGTGTTGACATTTTCAGGCCTTGCTGACCCTGGAGGGACTGCCCCTCCCAAGGTTAGCTAATTACTAGAGAAAGCAGACAATTAGCCTGTGAATGCACCTTTTACATACAAACCAACCAATCCAGAGCCCAAATCCACAAACACCTCCTTTATTGAACTCTCTCAGGATTCTTACACTCTGGGACCTGCCCTAATCACCCCAGGGCCAGCTACAAGACAGCTTGACCCAGCTCCCATACCCCAGAGCTCACTGAAAGTGTTCAGATTTGCCGCGAACCTGCTTACTCGGCCTCACCTGGTCCTTCCTGTGAAAACCACAATCAAGGCTCTTGCCTATGTTTTCCAGCTCCCTCCGCCTCCTGAATGCCTCCCTACGTGGCCCTTTGCAACCTGCCGCGACTCATGTTTCTAGGGATCTGTGAGCATAAAAACTTCTTCCTTCAGGACAGTCATCTCCGTGTCTGCGTTTCTTACTATACGTGATTAACAACAAATCCTTGCTACCCTTAAAACAGGGACACACATTGAATTGACAGTCCCAGGATCCACATAGTCAGCTTGCTCTTCGTCAATAGGAGTTTCGAATTCACTACTGGAATGCAAGCGCGCTCTCTGAAAATCATCACTGTGGAACTGGGTAAAGCACTTTCCCACACAGAAATTGTTAGGTAAGTGACTTACTTATAAATAGAACAATGCCCCAGCAGGGCCCACAATGTTTCTATTTTAAATACATCTCTCTCTACTCGTGTCACTTCCTAACCTCTCCTTTTTTTTTGTCCAGCATGCTCTTATTAATTATGTGTTAGAATCCTGAGCAGCAAGTTCTTTCATTTTAAGTCATTAAAAACTTGCTCTAGGAGTGCTGTTATTGGGAAGTAGAGCCTTTACACTTTACCCATTAGTGGCCGCACAGAAGAATTCTGGTGGAATGGAGAATTGCTTCTGCCTGGCTTCTGATTTTGCTGGCTCTGGGCTTTTCAGGAGAGGGTGGCAATCAATTTAGATCAACATAGGACTCATCCTCGGACGCTTCAGTGAGCCAGAAGCCACCAAAGGAGAAGGAGGGTGGTTTGCTGGGTGTGGTGGCTCACACCTGTAATCCTGCTACCTTTAAAAAAAATATATATATATATATATATATATATATATACATACACACACACATATATATATGTATATTTATTTATTTTGGGGATGGAGTCTCACTCTGTCACCCATGTTGGAGTGCAGGGGCATGATCTCAGCTCACTGCAACATCCAACTCTTGGGTTCAAGCAATTCTCCTGCCTCAACCTCCTGAATAGCTGGGACTACAGGTGTGCACCACCGCACCCTGCTAATTTTTTGTATTTTTAGTAGAGACAAGGTTTTGCCGTGTGGGCCAGGCTGGTCTGGAACTCCTGATCTCAAGTGATCTGCCCACCTTGGCCTCCTAAAATGCTGGGATTACAGGCATGAGCCACAGCACCCAGCCTAATCTTAGCACTTTGGGAGGCTGAGGAGGGAGGATCACTTGAGCCCAGGAATTAAAGACCAGCCTGGGCAACACAGTGAGAGTCCGTCTCTAATGAAGAAGAAAAAAAGAAGAAGAAGAAGAAGGAGAAAAAGGAAAAGGGAGGAGGAGGAGGAGGAGAAGAAGAAGAAGGAGAAGGAGGAGGAGGAGAAGGGAAAGAAGAAGAAGAGAGAAGAGAAGAAGAAGAGGAAGAAGAAGAAGAAGAAGAAGAAGAAGAAGAAGAAGAAGAAGAAGAAGAAGAAGAAAGAGGAAGAAGAAGAAGGAAGAAAGAAGAAAGAAAGGAGGAGGAGGAGGAGGGATGAGGAGGAGAAGGAAGATTCTAGGGAGCAGAGAGGTGCTCTGGTACTGACCCTCCCATGTGCTGGAAGGAAGAAAGGCAAGAAGCAGAAAGCTGTCTCCATGCCCTGAAAATGTGATCAGCAGAAAGTATTTGGTTACCTAAACCAATGCTTCTTGAATGTTAATGTGCATATAAATTGACCTGAAATTTTTATTGAAGTGTACATTTTAGACTCAGTGGGTCTGTGGTGGGCCTGAAATTCTGCATTTCTAACAAGTGACCAGGTTATGCTGGTCCTGCTGATGCACAGACCACATGTTGAGTAGCAAGGACCTAACTACTCCATTTGTGAGGTCCTTGCCTAAGAGGAGGAACTGTAATAACACAGGAGACTAATTAGCTGGGAGTAACAGTAAGCATTTCTGCTGAGTGTTATCATCAACTTCAACAGGGTAAGTTAAGTTAAAATATTATCTTAATTTGAAGTCTGTTTGTTTTCACTTTTTTTAAAAAACAAAATATTTTAAGTGGTATGTGTGTGTTATTGTTTTGTGCATGAGCATATGTTCTATTTTCACTTTCGTAGCCAAGTTTTTGCTTAAGTACAAAACTACTTCCTAGGGAGCATGACACAGGGGGATAAGCATTACTCCTCACCGTGGCAGTGGTTCAGAGGCAGAGCACAGAGTTGAGAACCAGACAAGGCCATGAAAAGGCATGGAGGAATCTTTATCCATCAATGCTTCCCAGAGTCTGCCAAGCTGTTTTCCAAGATCTCATCTTGATCAGTCCTTCTCAGATTTGTTTCAGAGGCTGAGTGCTCGGAAATCATGATACTCCCTGCACAATGGGTAAAATGCTGGTATATGTATGTAACGATATGATACAACTTTACTGGCAGAAAACATGGCTCTAGTAAGTGAATGTAACGTGAAATAACACCTACCCCTAAGTCCTTTTGGAAATGAACCTGAGTTTCATTATTGGTAAAATGAAGGTAATAACCCCTATCTCACAGAGACCACTGATCCTTCAGTTTGAATGAAAGATATGCCAAAGATTTTTGCTTCTAAGACAAATAGCACAGCAAGACAAATAGCACAGCAAGCGGGACTTCACTGTTACTGGCTGCCATTTATTTAGCATCTACCATATACTAGATACTATGCTAAGGGCCTTATGAACCTCTCATTAAACATGAGAACAATTCATTTAGGAAAACATTTTTATTTTCTCTATTCTAACAATGAGAAATGCTGAGACAGTGGTATCTTGCTAGCTCATTGGTAGAGTTTATGCTTCGCTCCTCTTTCAACGGGCCTCTCACCACCCCATGCTCCCATGCTAGCAATTTACCTTCTTTATCAACAAATTAAGATGTGACTTTTGACCAAGCACATCCCCATGGCAGTATTTCTTAATCTTTTTTCTGTGTGTGTCACAATTCCCCTGAAAATCCACTGAAGGCCATAAACCTTCCCAGAAAAATGCACATAAGCAAACACAGCACTTCGTATTCAACTTTAGTGGGCTCATGGGCCCCAAGAAAAGACAGGGTGCTGCTGAGTGGAAGACGAGGAGGGCTTTAATAGGCTTCAGACTGAACTTGATCTGTCCTTTCAAGCACTGATCTGAAATGTTTTCCTTAGCCATTTTCCTGACTATTATATTTTTCAAATATTTATATTGATAAAAGATTAAACAAACCCAAAATATCAAAAATATTATTTGGCAACAGGGAGCCTATAGAGTTTCCAATTTTTTTTTTTAACCATCAGTCATCAAAAAGATTTTCTATTCTGAATCGACAATATCAGTTCAGATTAGCAAACAACCCAGAGAATACTTGTTTCTCTTTTTTAGTATCTGAATGAAACCAGATATTTAACACAAAGCAACGTTGTTGCTCCCTCCTGGTTTCTTAACATAAGAAGAGACTTGAGATGTTGACAAAAAATACAGAGGTGAGAAATATAGGTGGTTTCTATAATCCCCATATATGAAGATAAAAATGTGGGAGGTAGCAGGAAGGAAGAAAGGTAAGGAAGAAAGAGAAATAAGAAAGAAGCAACCAGATATTTACATTTAGACCAACTTGAAATGGACTTTTATTATAGATCTTGTAGATCCACGTGTGCTCTCTGGACCAATAAAGTGTGCTTGCTGGACCAGCAGCATCAATGTCTCCTGGAAACTTACTAAAATGCAGATTCTCAGGCCACACCCCAGGCCTTTTGTATCAGAAACTCTGAGGGTGAGACCTAGCAGTCTAGTTTCTTTTTTTCTTTTCCTAAATAAGTTTATTTCCTAAAGACTTTATGTTTTAGAGTAATTTTAGGTTCATAGCAAAATGGAGAGGAAGGTACAGAGATTTCCTATATACCCATTGCCCCTACAAATGCATAGCCTCTCCCATTATCAACATCCCCCACCAGAGTGGTACATTTGTTACAATGGATGAACCTACATGAACACATCATTATCACCCAAAGTCCATACATTACATTAAGGGTTCACTCTTGCTATTGTACATTCTAGGGTTTGGACAAATGTATAATGACATGTATCCACCATTGTAGTATTGTACGGAATAGTTTCACTGCTCTGAAATTCGTCTGTGCTCTGCCTACTTATCCCTCTCTCCCCTTAACCCCTAGCAACCACTGATCCTTTTGCTGTCTCCATAGTTTGTTTTTTCCAGAATTTCCTAAGTTGTAACTATACAGTCTGTAGCCTTTTCAGATTAGCTGCTTTCACTTAGCAATATGCACATAAGTTTTCTTCAAGTCTTTTTATGGCTTAACATTAGGTTGGTGCAAAAGTAATTGTGGGTTTTGCCATTAACCATATTAATGATGTCAAAGACCTCAATTACTTTTGCACCAACCTGATAGCTCATTTGAATGGAATGATATTCCACTGTCTGCACGTACCACAGTTTATTTGTCCATTCGCTTGCTGAAGGGCATCTTGGTTACTTCCAAGTTGCAGCAATTATGAATAAAACTGCTATAAATATTCATATGCAGGTTTCTGTCTAGACATAAGTTTTTAACTCCTTTAGGTAAATACCAGGGAGCATGATTGCTGGATTGTATGGTAAGAGTACACTTAATTTTGTAAAAATTTGTCAAATAGTCTTCCAAAGTGGCTGTACCATTTTGCATTGCCATCAGCAATAAATGAGAGTTTCTGTTGCTCCACATCCTCACCAGCATTTGGTGTTCTGGATTTTGGCCATTCTCATAGACCGTGTTGTGTTCAGCAGTCTGTTTTAACAAGCCCTCAAGGTGATTCTTGTGCACTGAACATTGAAAACCATGATTGTGAACAGATCTTCTCTCATAGAAGTAGCCCTCCCAGCTGGTACTGATTCAATCTGCTGACTTTGTAATGAAAGAGGAGCATAAAGAGGAGGACAAAGGGGAGGAAAGCAGTGTTTATTCAGCGACCACAACATGCCAGGCACTGTATGATTATGATTTCATTTTATTCTTCCATAGGGGCTAAGAATGTTTTACTCTTGTCTCCATTTTAAAGATTTTTTGAAATGAGATTCCAAGCGATAGTAATGTTTAAGCTTACAGACCTACTAAGTAGTGAGTTCACATTAGGGAATTTGAAAAGTACAAAACTTACAAAGAAGAATATAGGAATTACCCATAACCCCATTCAAAACAACATTATTATTTAATGTAAGTCCTCACAGTAATTTTTTTTTTTTTTTCCTGTGTAAAACTGCTTTGAATTTCAGGCTGCTCTGTGGTCTCTCACAGAGTTTAGGCTCCATAGTGGGTCCTTTGCTCAGAGATCTGAAGACCCAGGAACTAATGCCTCCGCCTTCAGCTTTGTTCTAATCTCTCCTAAAAGCAGGTATCTGGATCCTTTGATTCTCCCTACATCCCCACATTTGATAATACACAGAAGCAAGAGCTGAGTAAATCAAACAAGTTAGCCGAAGTAGGTGCTGAAAGTTGACCTAAAACAAACTGGGAGCTAAGACTCTACTCCAAGACAGAACAGAAATGGACTTGGAGCCAGATATAGAACGGGCTATTTATGCTGAGTTCTCTAGGAAAAGGATGGAGGCTTGTTCTGAGATCTGTTCATCTTGTGCTGGGGGCTGGAGGGAGCTGCTGTTCCTGGAACACTCTGTAAGTGTCTGTTCTGGGAGGGGCATCACGGTCTCTGCATCCCAAGCCAGGCATATTGTGCATCAGAGTCAACGAATGGAAGTCATCAGAATTCTGGACGACACTCTCTTGTGTTTGGATGGTTCTCTATTTAACCCCCTGTGGAGGCTGCTGTGTATCTGTTTCATGCCAGACTCAGAGAAAATAGTAAAGATAAAAGACAGAAGGCTTATAGCTGTTTTCATAAAGTGTTTGTTTTCCTTGCTGTTAAGATCACTTGTCCAAGTGAATCATTTGGGGTTATATTTTACTAAAGCACCTCAAAAAAAAGCCAAAATGTTTTTAGAATCTATAGCTGTGAGTGATCCAAACATAATGAACTTCCTCCTTCTGGAAAGAAAAAAAAAACAGAAAAAAAAGAAAAAAGGAAAGTCTAGGTTTTTTTTCCCTCCAACCCTGCCTCTGAGTTTGAAACCTAGAAGCAATTGCTGCCCCTCCCTCCCAAACCCTTAGTCTTCACCCAACATAAAATGAAAATGAAGATAACCTGGAAGGATCTTATATGACAGAGATGTGTCATATTCAGGCTGTGGATAATTGAAATTTACGATTAACAATTTTGTCAGAAGAATGTCTTTTAGTCCCCGAGGTATTTTATTATGTATGCTAATAGCACAATTTAGTTATGATAAAGACAGGGAGTGGGTTCTAAAGAGAAAAGCATCATTATGTAAGTTAAGGAGTAATACAAGGTATTCACTAATGAGGAAAGTTTTAACATATTTTACTTATCTACATTTGAATAGACAATACATTCATATGGTTCAAAACTCAGGCCAGGCACAGTGGCTCACGCCTGTAATACCAGCAGTTTGGGAGGCCAAGGCGGGTGGCTCACCTGAGGTCAGGGGTTTGAGACCAGCCTGGTCAACATGATGAAACACCATCTCTACTTATAAAAAAAAATAAAAAATAAATTAGCCAGGCATGGTGGTGCACACCTGTCATCCCAGATAGTCGGGAGGCTGGGGCAGGAGAATTGCTTGAACCTGGGAGGTGGAGGCTGCAGTGAGCCGAGATCGCACCACTGCACTCCAGCCTGGCGACAGAGGGAGACTCTATCTAAAAACAAAACAAAACAAAACAAAACAAAACAAAAACTTCAAACTGTATGAAAGGATAGGGAGTGAAAAGAATCCTTTCACATCCTTGTTCTCCACCCCCAGTTTTCCTGAGGTCATCAGAGCTACCAGAGTGTTTGGTATGCTGTCAGATGTGTAGTATGCATAAACGAGCAACACACACATATTCTTATACTCTTTTAATGCAAATGGCAACATTCACTACACTCTGTTCTATGCCTTACTTCTACACCTGAGGATGTCTCTTAAATGTTTTTGTTTCAATGTATAAAGAACTTCCACGTACATGAGCCCTACCTTAGAATCATGCCCCACAGTAGAGGTTTCTCTTCTTTTATTGTTTTCTGCCTCTGCTTTCATTGTAAGCCTTCTTTAGTATTCATCTTTTATTTCATCTGGCTTAAAGGAAGAAGACCAGATCTTTGTGCAGTAGGAACCCTAAGCTTCGGAAGAGCTCCAGTGATAGCAGGTCAGAAGAAAATGCCTGAGGTTGGGAGCTTGCACCTTTCTGAAGAAACAGAAATGCAACAGGATGTAAGGAGAAAGGAGTAGGGACGAGACAGGAAATGGAATCATGACAAAAGACAACGGCAATGGGAAAGAACCAGGCATTTGCAATAATATAAATGATATGGGTGACTGAACTAGTAAAACCTATTTTTCTGTGAGAGTAGTCTGTGTTAAATGTGTAGAGGAAGCTAATGTATTAAAGCAGTAGAGAGGAATTATGCTGATGTGCAGACTAAAATATACATGGTTAGCTCTAGAAATTAATATAGTCTCTATAGATGTGATTGTAAGTTGATTCAGTTCTAATGGCTGATCTGGAAAATAAAATCAAAAGGATTAAAAATGTACCCTGAGGCCAGACACAGTGGCTCACACCTGCAATCCCAGCATTTTGGGAGGCTGAAGTGGGAGGACCGTTGAGGCCAGGAGTTCAAGACCAGCCTGGGCTACATTGCGAGAACTCGTCTCCACCATAAAAAAAAAAAAAAAAAAAACCACAAAAAACACCCACGCTGTAAAATTGCCCATAGATTCCAATTATTTTAAGGAAACAATCATGAACAAAGTTGTCACTTCATTTACAACAGCAAAAATTTAGAAACAATCTAAATATCTAATGTAGTGGATGACTGTAGTAAATTATGGTGTATCCATAAACTGAAATACTATCTGCTATAAAATATGTGTTTACAGGTATGGGAGAATGTTCTCCGTACATTTCTAAATTAAAAGAATTATTATACAACTAACAGGCTAACTCTGTATATCTATTCTACTGATTTAATTTATTTTCTTTTTTTTTACTTTTTATTTTTACAAACAGGGTCTCACTGTGTTGCCCAGGCTGGAGTGTAGTGGCATGATCATCACTCACTGTAACCTTGAACTCCTGGGCTCAAGTGATCCTCCCACCTCAGCCTCCCGAGTAGCTAGGACTACAGGAGTGCACCACCATGCCCATACCTAGCTAATTTTTTTTTTTTTGTAGCAATGAGGGTCTTTCTATGTTGCCCAGGCTGATCTTGAACTCTTAGCCTCAAGCAATCGTTCTGGGATTACAGGCATGAGCCACCATGCCCTGTCTATGTATTTATTTTAGTATATTAGTAAGAGTAAATGTTTATTGAGATATGCCATTTACCAGAAGCTTTTCGCGGTGTTTTAAACTCATTAAAACTTACAATCCATCAATTAGAAGCTACAATAATTTACAATTTGCCCACAGGAAAACTGAGGCACACAGCAGTTGAGCAACTTGGGTAATAGTGGCAAGTATCTTGGACCCTGCTTTTCTGGGTATAGAGCCAGGTCCACATGTGATAATGCTTACCTGTGTAGTGAAAAACCTAGGTCACAATGGAACAGAACAGAGTCCTCAGAAATAATACCACACATCTACAGCCATCTGATCTTTGACAAACCTGAGAGAAACAAGAAATGGGGAAAGGACTCCCTATTTAATAAATGGTGCTGGGAAAATTGGCTAGCCATAAGTAGAAAGCTGAAACTGGATCCTTTCCTTACTCCTTATACGAAAATTAATTCAAGATGGATTAGAGACTTAAATGTTAGACCTAATACCATAAAAACCCTAGAAGAAAACCTAGGTAGTACCATTCAGGACATAGGCATGGGCAAGGACTTCATGTCTAAAACACCAAAAGCAATGGCAGCAAAAGCCAAAATTGATAAATGGGATATGATTAAACTAAAGAGCTTCTACACAGCAAAAGAAACTACCATCAGAGTGAACAGGCAACCTACAGAATGGGAGAAAATTTTTGCAATCTACTCATCTGACAAAGGGCTAATATCCAGAATCTACAAAGAACTCAAACAAATTTACAAGAAAAAAACAAACAACCCCATCAAAAAGTGGGCAAAGGATATGAACAGACATTTCTCAAAAGAAGACATTCATACAGCCAACAGACGCATGTAAAAATGCTCATCATCACTGGCCATCAGAGAAATGCAAATCAAAACCACAATGAAATACCATCTCACACCAGTTAGAATGGCAATCATTAAAAACTCAGGAAACAACAGGTGCTGGAGAGGATGTGGAGAAATAGGAACATTTTTACACTGTTGGTGGGATTGTAAACTAGTTCAACCATTATGGAAAACAGTATGGCGATTCCTCGAGGATCTAAACCTAGATGTACCATATGACCCAGCCATCCCACTACTGGGTATATACCCAAAGGATTATAAATCATGCTGCTATAAAGACACATGCACACGTATGTTTATTGTGGCACTATTCACAATAGCAAAGTCTTGGAATCAACCCAAATGTCCATCTGTGACAGACTGGATTAAGAAAATGTGGCACATATACACCATGGAATATTATGCAGCCATAAAAAAGGATGAGTTTGTGTCCTTTGTAGGGACATGGATGCAGCTGGAAACCATCATTCTCAGCAAACTATCACAAGTACAGAAAACCAAACACCACATGTTCTCACTCATAGGTGGGAACTGAACAACGAGATCACTTGGATTCGGAAAGGGGAACATCACACATGGGGACCTATCATGGAAGGGGAGGGGGGGAGGGATTGCATTGGGAGTTATACCTGATATAAATGACGAACTGATGGGTGCTGACGAGTTGATGGGTGCAGCACACCAACATGGCACAAGTATACATATGTAACAAACCTGCACGTTATGCACATGTACCCTAGAACTTAAAGTATAATAATAAAAAAAATTAAAAATAAAAAATAAAAAAAGAAAGAAAAACCTAGGTCACAAAATAGAATTTGATTTTTGAATAGTGTCCATGGTGGGGATAATGTGTCCCTGCATGGGAAGAAGTTATCCTCGGTGGGGGACTGAAGGAGGTGGGTGTGAGGGGATTTTGCGTGTGTTACAATGGTTTATTTCTGATAAGCCTAATATAGAGAACTAAAATCAAGAGTATAAAACTAAATTTAAGGAGACCTGGAAAGGACTAAAATGAATCAACTTAGTGTCTTAAAGATGATATAATCACAAAATATGCCATGAAACCGTTCAGATTTTTTAAAACAACAAACAACATGCAAGTGTTTATAAATCTGATTTATATTAAATGGATTGTTTATTCATATGATAATTTAGTTTATAATGATTGCTTAGTATTCATTTTACAAGTGTGCTCTCCTCATGCACTTTAAACTAAAATATTAAAAATAAAAGAGTAAAACGAGGCAGTTACAGACAAAACAAAGTCCAAAAAAATCCCAATATTCAGCTTACATATTGAATAATTGTGTGGGAAAACATTGGCCATCTTTTGTAACTTGTCCTTGGAAATGCCTTCAAAACCACTTTCATTATTAAGTATTCCACATTGTTTTTAACAAGATTATCTCACCTACACTATTTACCATACTTGTCACCAAATGATTATGTTTCCAGAAGTTCAACTTCACTGAAAATGATGGCAATTTGTCACCACAGAGAATATTTTAATAAACGGACTTCAGTTTTCAAGATTCAAAGCAGTATTTCCATAATATGTTTAGTTATGTCAACATTGTTGGAATATGTGTATCTTTCTAACATGGCTCCTGACAAATTCTGACATTTTTGTTTAAAAAAAAAGTTAGTTACATTGTCAGAGGCATTTGAATCAGAGCAACTCCATTTTGAATAGGGGCTGAGTGAAATAAGGCTAAGACCTGCTGGGCTGCATTCCCAGTAAGTTAAGGCATACTTCGTCACAGGATGAGATGGACGTCACAGGATAAGATACAGGTCGTAAAGACCTTTCTGATGAAACAGAGTACAGTAAAGAAGCTGGCCAAAACCCACCAAAACCAAGATGGTAATGAGAGTGACCTCCAGTTGTCCTCACTGCTACACTCCCACCAGCGCCATGACAGTTTACAAATGCCATGACAACGTCAGGAAGTTACCCTGTGTGGTCTAAAAAGGGGAGGCATGAATACTATGCCCCTTGTTTAGCATATAATTGAGAAAAAATCATAAAAATGGGCAACCAGCAGCCCCCAGGGCTGCTCTTCCTATGGAATAGCCATTCTTTTATTCCTTTACTTTCCTAACACACTTGCTTTTACTTTACTCTATGTACTTGCTCCAAATTTTTTCCTGCGTGAAATCCAAGAACCCTCTAGGGTCTGGATCAGGACCCCTTTTTGGTAACAACATTGCTTTATGTAACTTCATGTGTGTGTGTGTATGTATGTGTGTATGTCATACATTGAGCTACATTTATGTACCCATATCTAGAATTTATGTTAAGGCATATGGGCACAGTACTCCTTAAAGTACAATAAACACTATTTACCCCCTCATTGCATAATGGCCTGGAGCCTAGAGCAAACTAAAATAAACTACACCAAGTTTTCAGTTGTATATTAAAGCCTTAAATTCACCACATAAATATTCCAAAACCAACTCAGAGCAGTAAGCTGATGGCTGGATAGAAAGCACAATCAGAGGGATTATTCTGAGGGAGCAGGGGAAACGTGTTTCTTGACCTTCTGTTCTGAAAGGCTTCTTTTCATCTGGTTTCAATTCTCTTGTTTGTGCACCTTGCCATATTTATTATTGAATTCCTGGTTTCTTCTTGTTTTATGTTCCGTGTTCCAATGATTTATGAGAAATTGCTGATCTAGATGTTATCTTTGGCATTCAGAGAGTGCACAGAGCCTCTTAAGAATGCTGAGAGAATAAATGTGTTTTGAGCTGCACAATACCCAGGCTGAACAGATGTCCATCAATTCATGAAAAATGCCAGCTGAAGATGCTTTAATAAGATGCATTTTTCTTCAACACAGCAGCAGCAAGAATGTTTTCAAAATCGCAGATAATTTTCCCTCTTTGGTAGATGATTGTGGTTAGAAATGATAAGACTTGGTTCTAAAATATTCATATGAGAAAAACTCTGGTCAAAGATAGATTTTTTTTTTTTTTTTTAGCTCAGAATAAAGTGGCACATTTTCTACATCAGGGAATTGTCTTGTGAGGTCGACTAAGAAATGGAATATGCTAATGACACTTCAGTTAATTTCTAAACATCTCCATGAAGATGATCTAGTTTATAAGTAAGTAAGGGGTGAGAATTTTTTTAATGGTGACTAGTGTTTTCTTGCTTAACTAAGTGAAAACTAATTAGCAAGTCAAATATGCTCAGAGGAAGTCATCGAATTAGATAGATTTTACAGACTAATCAAAGTAGTTAGGGAATTTTCCCTAGACTTCCTTCTCTCCACTAGGGGAGGTTAAACACATCCCGAGAAAACATTGCCCTTACCAAACTTTATCTTCCTATGCAAGTCTTTCTGTAATCAAACTTTCCAAAATATTATATCCAACACCCTAATGCAGACATGTATGCAGATTCCTTCGTGGGCTTAGTGTTCCGTTAATTTTCCCATAGAATTTAATAATTTTTAAGAAGGAGATGTGTCAATATATCAAGTCCTAATTATTTAAAATTACATTCTTCATTCATTTCTACCTTATTTTTCAGAGTTAAATCAGAAAAGTAACACACAGAATAAAGAAAACATGTAAAGAGGTTAAGGAAAACTATAATAAACAGCACACTTGCAATAAAAGGTATATAATAAAAGGAGAAAAGATGTCTTTTTATTTCGTGATAATAAGGGAGAGAATAGATACTTTCACCTGTTTCATCACACACATGAATCAGCTATGATGGAACACCTGGAGTAGTCAATACTTTTCTTGTTAGTTAACAAGTTTGGCAAGCAAGTAAAGATTATCTTAATAAATCAAATGTTCATTTCTGCAATTCCAAATACTCAAATCATTGCATACTTAAGGAATAACAAAAAAGACTGTAGGGTTCCTCTGTAAATTTCAGTAACTAAAGGATATATATATATATATACATATATCTCCATCTTGGCTAAGGACCAATTTTTTATTTTCAGGGTTGTCCTTTATAGAGCTCATCAACTTAATTTCCAAAACCCAAATGTTAAATATTCTATGGTATAAAATGTTTATATCTAGATGGTGAGATTAACTATGATTTTCAGTTTCTTCTTTAGGCGTTCCCATTTCATATTTTTAAAAAACTAGTCAAGCATGGTTGTGGGAGGAGACAATGTTCTCAGCTTAACAATAACCCAACACCCTCAGACCAACTATTTTGTATTGTTTTTAAAGTGTTTATTTTTATAGTGCTTATAACTTTTATAACTAGGAGGAAGGATATTGAAAAGAAAATCCTGGGCTATCAAACACACATGGAAGTGCAATTCACAAGGGCATGATACAATGATGAGTTTTGAGACAGGTTTTCACGAGGATGGCTTCTTACCTACTGTACGTTCTGGGATTCAGAAACTTAGACATAAATGTAATCTTGTATCCATCTAAATTAGGTACCTAGATGTATTTTCTAAGAATTTTGTTAATAAGTTTGATTAAGAACTGATCCCACATTAAGAAATGGTTTATGATAAAGTTAATAAACATTTGAGCCAAGACCAAAGCAAAACAACAACTATATAGTTTACAAACACTACTGTATTCCCCCAAAACTGTTTACCCTAGGATACAGAAGAATGATCCACCATAAATGGTTAGAGAAACTCCTATGGAAGCCTTGGTCCTGTCCAGATTTTTGTATTCTCTCATAACCTAGTTCAGTATCATCCACAGCTACCTCTCTATGCACAATGAACCATATCACATGGCAGTCTGAGTCCTCACGATAGCACTTGATTTCTTTATATTGTACTTGAATCCTTAGTTTTTCTGTCTCCAATTGTCCAAATCTCAGACTTTAAGAAACAATGTCTTCTTTAACTTTATTGCTAATTGCCAGCTACTTCAGTCTCTAATTGCTGTATCACAGACCTTTGCAAATATAACACTGTTCAAATGCTATAAATGTCCACTCTTGTTCCCTGTTACAAAACACCTCCTTCTCTCTCAGACAATGGATGTAGAGAGATTTTTTAGACTTCCTTGATTTGCCAGGCAGTGGACTGTTTTCATTTATAATGAAGATAGAAGCTGTTACTCCTTCTTTGCAAACTGACTCTGTTTTAGCCTAAAGCCAGTAAGAACTTAGGCCTCCACACCATTTTTACACAAGAAACACAATCATTCTCAGCATTTTGAGATTTTAAAAAATACACTTTATTAAAAATGTCAAAGACGAAACACAAAAGAGGTCTTACATCATGTATCCTCATCAAATTGCTGCAAACATCCTCATCAGAGCTGACTATCCTCTCCCTACTCTCCAACTTTGCTGCCAGCTGGGGTTTTCCTTGTTCCCTTCATCCCTAATAGAGCTCCTAGCCCCACTGATTCCTTTTCCTCTCTCCAATCTATCACCTGCAACCTGCATAATTATATACCCAGTTATCAGCAAATTAAACACCTTCTTTAGAAAGTGAAGGGGGTAAAGAATAACAATGCTATTTTCCTCTATTCCATTCACATTAAGTGCTCACAACAAGTCTTTGTGATAGGTTTCATCACCCCAAGTTTGCATTAAAGAATGTCCGAGTACAAGCTAAGGTTCTCTTCAGACTTTCATTCTAAACTATTATATCATGTCATTTCCTCATACAATCATAAGACATCTGTCTAACCCTCACATAAATGGATGCAAAATGCCCAAACATCAAAATTCAGACAGTTATAGATACATGGATGGTTTCCAAAATTCAGACAGCTATAGATACAGGGATGGTTTCCATAATTCAAGACAGGAAATAACCACAGAATTAGTTTTGTTTGTCTTTTTGTTTTAATAATGAAGGAGAATATCTCAATGTCAAATCCAACTTTGGAAGTTGCCTCTTTCAAAAAAAAATTAGGACAGCCTATCTATCCCATCTATCAGAGTCACATTGAAAAATCAATTTTCAGGCATCATATTTGTGCAGAGTAACATAGAATGAAAATATTCTTAACCCCCAGCATTTATAAAGGTGCATGCAGCAGCAAATAAACTGTGTGATGGTGCCACGGAAGTAGAAATACAGTTAATAAAGATTCTGTAGTTTAAAATTTGCACTTGAGAACTGCAAAAAGAGAAAGTGAGAGAAATCTACATCATTATTATTATTCTTTATCAAAGAAGGGAACCATGACTTGCCTGAGTTGTGAACCACCATGGGATTTGGAAGGATAACAATGAATGAACCTGAGTGAAGGAAAAATGGGGGTCAATCGCAGTTATGGGGAAATACTAGTGAAATGAGTCCTGACGTAAACTCTCAATGTCTTCCCTGCATCACACTCCTACTTTTGTTCTACATCCTTGCATAAAACAAAAAAGAGATTCCTTTACCTTACCTTTGAACACAGGAAGGAGTTGCCAAAGCAAAATCTAGGTATGTTATGGCTAGAAGAAAAATGGCATAAGCTCTTTGGAGATGAAAAGGGCTGTAAAGGCACTGGAGGTGGAAGTTCCTAGGAAACTATCCACAGGAATGAGACTACCCACATGTTTTGACTCACCTTAGGTGGAGAAAGAAACCATTCTCCCATATGCAGCTGAATTGTAAGGAGTGTATCAGTCAATATGGGCTAGATTTTGCTGCATAAACAAACTACTTAAAAAAAATCCCAGGAGCTTAAAATGACAGATGTTAATGTCTTGCTCACACTTATATATCCATTGCAGATTGGCAAGGCTGTTCTGCTCACTGTAATCTCTTAGGGACCCAAGCTGATGGAATCGTGATCTCAACGTGTGCTTCCACAATCACCAAGGCACGAAAAGAGAAAGTGGCAAAACATACACTAGCTCTTAAAGTTTCCACACAGGAGTGATCTGTGTCACTTTTCTCTCACATTTCAATGGCCAAAGCAAGCCAAACACCCACAGTTACCTTTAAAGGGAGTTGGGAATGTGCAGTCTCTTGTCCAGAAAGAGGAAAAGTAGGATGTTTGAGATCAGATCCAGTGACTACCATAAGCAACTGTAATGCTAAGTTAATAAGGGAGAGCTAGCACTTTGTCCTCTCTCAATTTCTCTGCTTCCAAAGGTCACAAAGGCTATCCATGTGCCTCCATGCAATGTATCAGCCATTGTGATTTAGTTTCACTATGGATTTCACCATTCAGTAATGAAGAGGGATTAGAATTAACATCAGAAACTCTCTGCACTTGAAATTCTATGTTCGTTAAAAGCCACAGATCAATACTGGGTTCAGTAAACTGCATATATTCATTACAAAGGTAAATGTAGCCATTTTCGGGTAATGCTCTTAGCCATCTTGAAATAAAAATCTCAAGTAAGAGAGTCATATGAGAAACTTAAAAAAAGGATCACCTTATTTAGGTAACTGACAATTGCAAGCAAGACCCATTTGAATATACTGCTAACGAGACTATAATTTGACATAATCCTTTTGGGAAAAAATGCCTCACTATGTATCAAGAGCCTTACATTATTCCTCACTCTTTTACCTCACAATTCAATTATTGGAAATATATCCCAAAGAACCCCACATGTTTAAAAACTAAACATGATGTTCACTGCCATACTATTTATGGTAGTAAATAATTTAAAGTAGTTTAAATGTTCCACAACAGAGGAAGTATTTAAGCAAATGATGGTAAATCTACGTGAGGGATCCATTGGAAGTTGTGTTTGTTGGGAAAATGATTACATTATAATACTAGCTTAAAAATACAAAATTACAAGATTTATAATTTGCAACAAAATATAAAATTATTCATATACTGTGGTCAAATCTGTGTTAAATGTATCTATGTCATGTAATATATATTTTTGTACGTATTTTGACATCCTTTATGAATAGACCATTTCATACAATGGCACTAAACAGACCTGTTTCCCTTTTGATATGATGCATTTTATACATGTGTGACCAAAGGACTACTATTATTTCTTAATTAACAAGACAGATCACCACAAACTTCTTGACAACACAAGGGACAGACAAACACACACACACACACACAAGACACAGACACACACACACACACACACACACACACAAAACTTGTTGACAAAATAAGATTTTGAGTTGATTTTAGAAAGTTGGAAGATAAAGGCAAAATGCATGCATGTGTGTGTGTGTGTGTGTGTGTCTTGTGTGTGCGTGTGTTTCTTCGTAAAAGAAAAAGAGAACATTAGGGAAAATGCATTTTTCAAGGTTATTAGAGAAACTGATTTGATATAAAGAGACCTAGCAGAAAAAAGTCTAGTGGACACATTGTAAAGACTGAGACTGTTTTGGAGCATAATTCTTGAGTGTATATTAACTGCAGAGAGGTAATCCTATATATTATGCTTTTAATATACTAATGTATACAAGACAAATGCTAGTTGTTTTATAATAATAATGTTTGAGAAAGGGCTACAATGGAAAAATTCTGAAGGGAATTGAGGTGATTGAAACTGGAAATAGAAATCTGTGGAGAAAACCAATAGGTATTTAATGAAGTAAAAGGCATATTTGTGAGAATGTTGATAAGCAGTCCTTTAATGGTCATCAACATTGTCTCTATTAAACATGTACTGAAAGCAGACAGATTTCAGACAAATTAGAGAGCATTTACTGGGCCGAGCGCGGTGGCTCACGCCTGTAATCCTAGCACTTTGGGAGGCCTAGGTGGGCGGACCATCTGAGGTTGGGAGTTCAAGACCAGCCTGATCAACATGGAGAAACCCCCATCTCTACTAAAAATACAAAATTAGCTGGGCATGGTGGTGGGCGCCTATAATCCCAGCTACTTGGGAGGCTGAGTCAGGAGAATTGCTTGAACCTGGGAGGCGGAGGTTGCAGTGAGCTGAGATCGCCCATTACACTCCAGCCTGGGAGACAGAGTAAGACTCTGTCTCAAAAAAAAAAATAAAAATAAAAATAAAAAAAGCACTTCCTAAGTAGCAAAGTAACAACATTCTGGAATATAATGTGAAGAAATTTGGGAGATCTTCTTTCTCAGGGTTGGTTTTGCTTGAAGGAAAGAAAAAATGGCCAACTATCTTTTGGGGTGTGGTGACTTTCCTTTGGAGGAGGACAGTGGTTTCTCCTTTAGTTCTTTCGGTTTGGACTATAGGTGCCTTGTCGCTCTCATTCTTTCCCTGACTTCTTTGAAGACAGCAAAAATTAAGAGACTCTTTTTTTGTTTTTTGTTTTTTTTTAAACTTTCAGTTCTGGGATACATGTGCAGAACGTGCAGGTTTGTTACATAGGTACACATGTGCCATGGGGGTTTGCTGCACCCATCAACCCATCACCTAGGTTTTCAGCGCCACATGCATTAGGTATTTGTCCTAATGCCCTGCCTCTCTTTGTCTCCCACTCCCTGACAGGCCCTGGTGTGTGATGTTACCCTCCCTATGTCCATGTGTAGGAGACTCTTTCAAAAAAGAAATTGATGGTTATTTCCAGTCCTATTAATGATAATGAAGTAATTTTGAAATTTTAAAAATTTCTTACAGCACTCTCAGAAATAACTTCTTGCATATTTATTTTTCTTGCTTACAAAGTTAGAAATTTATTATAGGCCCACAATCTCTCTTCCAAAAGTATTGGAGACAAATATATTTTGGAATTCTTTTTTATTCTAAAAAGACAATATGGTACAAATATCATGTATTATGTAACATTCCCAGTGGAATCTGGAGCAGTACCTATTATTGAAAACATTAATACATATAATGTACAGTGATACATATCAACATTCACACAGAGTAAAGATGATAAATAGCCTCACCTCTAGGTTACATTTTGCCACAAAATAGTTAAAAAATCTTAGGTTTTTAGATAGGGTTACAAGATAAAATACAGACTGCTCAGTTAAATTTGAATTTCACATAAACAACAAATAATTTTTATTGTTGTGGTTGTTTTTGTTTTTTGTGGTGGTGGTGGTGGTACAGGAACAAGTAATTTTTTAGTATATGTCCCAAACATTGCATGGAACACATTTATACTAAAAAAGAAATACATATTCAGGCCAGGAGTGGTGGCTCACGCCTGTAATTCTAGGGCTTTGGGAAGCCGAGATAGGAGGATCACTTGAGGCCAGGAGTTCAAGATGAACCTGGGAAAAATAGGGAGACTGGTCTCTACAAAACACACACCCATGCGCACACACATACACATATTATTTATGTAGAATTCAAGTTTAACTTAATGTCTGTTTTTTTTATTTGTGAAATGTGCCTCTTTTGATTTGAAGCAGCAAATAAAAGATTGTAGACTCATATCTAAAAATATCCTAACTGAAATACTATTAAGAGCTACTATTCCAGGAGTCGAGTTTGATTTGGGCCTTTTTGAGGGAAAACACAGAAAACAAAGTTTTACTAAGTATGTTTACGTCCACAGAGTATGTGAGACATAAAGCCTGTGCAAAGCCAAACAGATGAACAACTCAAGGTATTTAAAGAGTTAGAAATAACATGGCTATTTTAAAAACAATTTATATCATGCATTTTAATAATGGTTCTTTCCTGTTTCACTGGAAAATTCATCATCTATAAAATATCCCTTTTAGAAATTTATAACAAGTCTCCTTCACAAAGATATAGCTCCATCTAATGGGAAAAATATCAAATTACAGCCCATCATGCAGCAGGAATTAATCCAATATTTCTATGAGTGTTAATAAAATTATATGTGTATGTAGTTTATACACACACATACACAAATACTGGACGTGTTTCTGTGCTTATCCTTTTTTTGCAGCCAGATAGGATCTAAAAGTTCCTTCAAGAGCTGCTCTTTTCCTAGGATTGAACTAACGTAAATATATTTTTATTTTTATATTTTAGAGACAGGGTCTTGCTCTGTTGCTCAGGCTGGAGTGCAGTGGTGCAATCATGGCTCACTGCAGCCTCAAACTCCTGGGCTCAAGTGATCCTCCCATCTCAGCCACCCATGTAGCTGGGACTAAAGCACATACCACCATGCTAATTTTTGTATTTTTTGTAGAGATGGGGTTTCACCATGTTGTCCAGGCTGGTCTCAAACCCCCGGGCTCAAGTGATCTTCCTGCCCCGACTTGCCAAAGTGTTGGGATTACAGACATCAGCCATCATGCTTGGCTATTTTTATTTTTATAGTTCTTTCAAGAGCATCTCTTTTCCTTGGATTAGACTAATATAAATATATTTTTATTACATATAACCACCCATACCCTAAGCTCATTCCCAACCTATTAATCTAAGAAATGTAACCTTAAGAGTGTTTAATTTTCTGGTCTTGAGAATCATGGCCTCTTCAGACGTGGAAAGGACATTAGAGATTATCCAACTTGTGGTTCTCTACCCTGGCTGAGTATTAGAATCATCTGGGAAAATTTTTAAAAAATACCCCTGCCTGAAACCACCAATATAAATTCTTATTTAACTGGTCTGGGTAAGTCCTGGGCTTGGGTATTATGTAAAAGCTCCCCCAGGAGATTCTATTGTGCAGGTGATTCTAATCCCCCAGCTGACTTTAACATGCAGCCAGGATTAGGCCCTAGTGAATTTTAAGACAGACAACATATTTTACGATAGAGGAAACCAAGCCCCACTGAAGAGAAGTGATTTTGTAACTAGAATGTGAGAGTCTCTGACATATAAGAAATCACAATTCTTAGAAATAGATAAGAAGACACAATCATCATAGTGTTCTCGCCCATCCTTTCTTTTATGTAAAACTTTCATCTATGAAGATACAGCAGGAAAATGTCTATTTCAAAACTCAAACTCAAAGACATCAAATCAGAACTACGAATTGTCCTCACTTCTGAGAATTTGACCTTCAGGTTCAAATTATAGTCTATTTTATCTCCATTTTTCTTTCACCCCCTCTCCATTTCATCATCAAATCCTGTTGGTACTTTTTGTAAGCTCTGTGACAGCAGAGCGTGGGTCTATCTTGTTCACTGCTGTAGTTCTAGCCCTGAGCATCATGTTGGCTCATGGCAAGCACTCTATATGTGCAAAATTAAGCAAATGAAGTCAAGTTCTCTTGCATCCATCCACTCCTTCACCTCAAGACCAAACCCTCAATTCTTCCTGCTTGGGTAACCATTCAAGTCTCTTTGCTAATTTTCTTTGATAATTTCCTAGGGTTTTCCCCCCCGCCAGACATCAGTCTCTTTCGACTAATATATTTTACGTGTTACTTTCAGCCTTCATCATTTCATTCCCTGACATACATATCTCTGTTTCAATGTCTTCCTTACTCTCACTCCACTTTAATTATTCAAACTTTTCCTCCAGTGTTCCCCATACCCTTCCACTCATGTCATGGACTATAGCTCTATTTCTTCCTGCTCATACCTTTCTGCTTTGAAGAAGTGGAACAAACAGGCTGCGGGATCAGACTGATTGCAAGTGGTTCCAATTCCAGCTTTGCTGTTTAATCACTTTGAATCTCAATTACTTCATTTATAAAAGGTATCAGTAGAAAATAAGATAATATATTTAAAGCACCTGGTGCTACTTCTTGTGCATAGTATTGAGCCAACCCTTTATAGTCTCTCCGCCAGCAACACACAATCTTGATTACTGTAGCTATTTTCACACCATTTAGAAGAGAAAAGCTTTAATTCCAGAAGTACTTAAGTTGACATTCCTCTATACTAATTTTATAAACAAATAAGCTGTGTCTTCCTTGTTTAAGGTATTAGAGTAAGAATAGTTATAATCAAAGGTCAATTTATCCTGAATTTATTTTGAAAATACCTCCCTCTTGAGGGCATTACTGTATATGACTCAGTCTACTGTGAACTTGAGCACTGTGATATATATTACTGGGTGGAAAAGGAGGTAAACTAGTACAGACATCTTGGAGGACAATTTGGCAGCATCAATTAACATTTAAAAATCCATGAGTATAAAGACTTATACGCAAGGACAGTGAAGCATTATGCAGAGTCACAGAAATTGTAAACTGCCTAAATGTCCAGCACTAAGTGACCAGGCAAATAACACACAGTAAAACACACAATAAAATAACATGTTACTACTAAAAATTGAAAAATCTATACATACTTACATGGATTATATCCAAAACATATCTGCATAGACATACTTGTACACACATAAAATAAAAATACCTTCAGATGAATGCTGGTAATAGTCATTGCCTTTGAGAGAAGAAATGGGTCAGTAGGCCACAGGGAAAGGAAAAAATACTTTTCACTGTGTATTCTTACAATAGAAACTGATTTTTAAACCACCTATATGCATTATATATACATATATAATATTTAAATATATATAAAATTTTTGAAATAGGACTTACACATAGAAAGTGAACAAATCATAAGTGTTAAGAATATCTTTTTAATAAAGTTAACATACCCACCTACAAAACACTCATATCAAGGAAAAAAGCATTACAATATATGTTTACAAGAAAATTCCGGTATTATTTTACCTTTACTACTTCAATATGTATAGCAAAACAAATCAAAAAATAACAATAATATCATAATCACACTGAGTAAAATGAACAATAGTTAGGTTTTAGAATATGTAATGCTTATATTTTTCAATACCCAGTTCATGTTCAATTATCTTTGCTTATCTCAAAAATATCTATTTGCATTTGGTTTGTTTGGATCATTTTCTAAAAACGTTCCCAAGTTACATATGGTGAATTTTTCTCTTAAATCTCTTTTGTTCTATAACTGGCCCACCCTCTTCTGTTAATGCTATTTCTTTGTCATTGGAGAAACTGGTTATTTATCTTTTAGAATCTCTCACATTCTGGATATGGCTGATTAAATCCTCTTGGTGTCATTGAATACATTCTTTACCCACTGCATCTTTTGTAAACCACCAGTGAGCTCTAGAAACTCATACGTTTTCTTGAGTTGGAAAATAAAAGTACTCTATGATCCACTACATTTGGGGAAAGCTACATATTTGGGGGAACCAACGTATGGAGAATCACAAAGACCTGAAAAGTCCCAAAGTAAATAAATGTTTAGTTTTGCTTAACTGTCTATTTCCCATGTGTTATTTTGTTGTTACTGTACTACTTATTATGTTCACATGGAACTACAGTCCTGTTTTATGCACTCTGATAAACACTGGAGCAGAAGATCTGTATGGTCTTCTCAAAATCCTATGACTTTGCATGGTATGAGATATACAGGCTGGGCACAGTGGCTCGCTCCTGTAATCCCAACATTTTGGGAGGCTGAGGCAGGAGGATCCTTGAGCCCACAAGTTCAAGACCAACGTGGGGGATATAGCAAGAGCTCATCTCTACAAAAATAAAAAACACAAAAAAAAAAAGAGAGAGAGAGGGAAAAAAATTAGCTGGGTGTCATGGCACACACCTGTAGTCCCAGCTACTTGGGAGGCTGGGGTGGGAATATCCTTGAATCCAGGAAGTGAAGGCTGCAGTGAACTGTGATCTGCACTCTAGCCTGGGTGAGACAGCGAGACCCTGTTGCAAAAAAAAAAAAAAAAAAAAGGGAGAGAGGGAGAGAGAGAAACATACATAGAAGTTTGCTGATTAATCCAGCAGTCATGTGTTGTGTTTTCTATTTATAGTGTACTGTACTTGAAACCACTATTCCTGTCCTTAAGAAATAGGATTGAGTTGATAAATCAGCACGTGTTCAGGCAATAAACTCACATGCTTGTTTAAAGCATATGGCAGTAAAAAAAAAACACACAAAAAATCAGCTGTTTGTGTTGTGAATTTATGGAGTGGCCTGTTGGGTTTCATGAGGAAAGCTCCAAAAGAGAGGTCAGCCTTGGAGTACATCAACAAACATTCACAGCAGGTCAGAGCTGGAAACACACACACACACAGACACACATACACATCCCCCCCCCACACACACATCCACACATCCACACACACATCCACACATACATCCACATACACACACACATCCACACATCCACACACACATCCACACACACACAGACACACATACTCACAGACACACACACACACACATACATACACAGACACACACATACACACATACACACACACACACACACACATACACAGAGCGAGAGAGAGAGAGAGCAAGAGAGAAAGAGAAACAGAAATCTGCTGGTTTAATCTCTTAATTTATAGAAGACAGGAAGCCTAAGGACAGGAAAGGATTCTTACGGCTGATGAGACCCAGACATTCCTGCTGCTAAGCTTAGTGCATTCCCTTAGTAGGTCCAATTCAATATTATTTCTTTGTAGGTAAACTGTTTTGTTTTGTTTTTTCTTCCCTCTGGAAGCTTTTGGGATTTTCTTTTTATCCTTTGGAGTACTGAAACTTCTTCAGGAAGTTATAAGCTTTTCCCTTCATCCTACCTGGCCTACCTCGCAATACGAGGATTCGGGTTTTCTTGGGCAGAGGGAAACTTTCTTCTGTTATTTGCGTATCTATCTGTCCTGGGTGACTTGTTTTAATTTGTTCATTCCAATCATTTTCTTTGATACTGTTGGTTCTACTCATTTTGCGTGAACCTTGGTTGCCTTTCTACATTTATGAATGAAAGGTGATGTTATTAATTATCTGATTTGGGATTCTTCTGTAGTTATATGGATTTGTTTACCCAGAAAAGCACACAGAGATAAATTTAACCTGGTTTTTAGCCACAGGGTATTTACAGTCTAGAGACAGAATAAAACAAGTAAACCAAAAATTCTGTCAAAGTGTCAGAATGTTTATGGTATATCATAAACAAAAAGGCAGTGGTATTAGTTTGTGTACCAGGGAATTCCGAGATGTGTACCTCCTTCAACTTCAGTAGGCTGCCTTTGGCTTCTCTGGGGTTGGCCTTGAAATGAGCAGGGTCTGGGAGAGAAAAGGAAGGAACAGAAAATGTCTGACTCAACCACTACAGTTTGGTGCTGTAGCTTTCTGGGCTTGAAGAAAGTTCAAGGCTTCTGCTTTCTCTTGAAGTATAAATTTCTGGATTTCTGAAAGATTTATCACAGAGAATCTTTTGCTGCAACATTCGTGACATAAACAATGCCATTTCTCAGGCTCTTCACTTACTACCTGTAGCCCCTGAGCCCCTGTGCCCCTGTAGCCCCTGTGGTCCATTCTATACAGACTCTTTCTGTTTGGGGTCCCACTTCTCTCCCAAGCAGTCCTCCTAGGCGAACAAGAATGCAACCCAAGCCTGGTCTTTTCTCGTGCACAACATCCATGGACTACATCTGGTCCAGGGGAAGCACCTGTACCTCCTTATAGCTATGGAAATGTACCGCTCATTGCTCTCCCATAGGCAAACTGCTCCAGCTATGGCCTTTGCCTTAGTTTTTCTCAAGGATGAGTCAAATGCCTAAAAGTCTTCAATTTCTCATGTGTCCTGGAGATAGGTAATGAACTTAGTCTTAGAAAACTGGAACTGGAGCACCTCTTTGTAAGCTCTGCATAGACTTGGAATGTGGGAATATTTGGCACCTTAATTTTGCTCTCAGTTCTTGGAGTCTCAGCTGAAACTGGAGAGAAAAAGTCTCATTGGAAAAGTCTGTTTCATGCTTCAATGAAAAGTACAGGAGTGATGAAATAAGGAATCTTCCATGCTATTTCTTGAAGGCAGTAGGGCATCTCCGATGATGGCTTTATTACAATAAAACTGTGTGTCAGAGAACCCTCTGTTAAGCCAGTACTTGTGGTTCTCCGGCAGAGGAAAAGAGAAGCTTGGTTCTCTTCAAAAGCTAGATTATTCTTAGGCTTGGTTCTCCTAAGGAGTCAGCTGAATGTGCATCACTGTGAGAAAAGATTGCTTGGCAGGGAGAAATTTAGAAACATTTTTTACACGAAAGCATTTACAGAGCATGAGCATTGAAGCCAGACAGATCTGAATTTAAATTCCAATGTGGAACTTACTAGCTGTGTGACCATAGACCAACTGCTCAGCACTCGAAGTCCTTGGTTTTCTGATTTGTAAAAGGGGACTAAGAGCTAACTTGAAGGGTAGCTGTGGAAATTAAATGAGATGTAGTGTGTAAAGACTCCAAAACAGATGCCCTCAATGAGTAGTAGCCACTATCACCATTCCTCCTCAGCCTGGAATTCTCTCCCTCTTCTTTTCTGCCCCATCAATTCCCATTCTTCCTTAAAGACAAGTCAGGCTAAGCCACCTCCTCCAGAGGCCTTCTTGGATTCCTTTTCCCATTCATTATGGTATAGGTTCTTCTAAAGCATTTTGTAATATCTCTATTACTGCATGAACCACACTTACCTAAAGTCATTTGTACCCACATTTGCTCCCCCCGTTAGACCTGGGATTTCCTTGAGTGCAGAGAATACATATAACTCACCCATCATCTCCCATAACTGGGACTGCCAGGGCAGAAATCATTGACCACATAATTGTGACATGTATGGAATCTGTAATTCACACCATCCCATCTCAGAGACATAGGGAGAGAGAAGTTGCAATGTTTCCTCCCTTACATATCTATAAAAAAAAAGATATGTTTTTATAGATAACAGATCCTGATTCCCAGTTTGGCTCATTAAGTCACAGGGTTTTAGGACTGAAAAAAAGGCCTTATCATGGGGGAATTATGTTATTTGCAAGAAGCTTGTGTGTATCAGGAGGTCAGGAGACCGAGACCATCCTGGCCAACATGGTGAAACCCTGTCTCTACTAAAATACAAAAAATTAGCCAGGTGTGGTGGCGTGGGCCTGTAATCCCATAATCCCAGCTACTCGGGAGGCTGAGGCAGGAGAATCTCTTGAAACTGGGAGGCAGAAGTGAGCCGAGATCGTGCCACTGCACTCCAGCCTGGCAACAGAGCAAGGCTCCGTCTCAAAAAAAAAAAAAAAAAAAAAGTCATATCCAATATTATGAGTTTATAGTGGGAAAATTATCTCAAAAATCTTACTTTGTTTTGTTTCATAATAGAAAGCCCCAGAATACCTTGGTTGGTGGGGATATTTATGCATTAGTCATATCACGGGGGTGTAGGGGGAGGGGGTGGGTGGGGGCAACTGGAACTGGTAACAGGGAACATGAGAAATATCTGTGTTTATCAAAAGGAAGCAGGTGTTAGTAAAGCCTGAGAAACACTGACCTATTTTTAACCACTTCTTTATATACAGAAGAGGAAACTGAGGCCCAGAGGGTGAAGAGATGTGTCCAAGGTCACAAAGCTAGTAGGCAACAGAGAGGCAGGATGTGTGCCATGGCCCTGTGTGTGGGAGGAGCACTGGGTGAGGAGTGAGAGGTGGGTACCATGGTGTGACCATGGGCAAGCCAGTAAACCTGAGACCTGGTTTTCTCATCTGAAAAATGGGAAGATAATATTCTGCCACAAAGGGCTGTTAAGGGATCAAAAGAAAAGAGAAAGCCTTTTGTAAATGCAACACATTGTTTAAAACTGGCCTTCCTTGCATTTTAATTATCCAGCTTGTAAAAGAGCACACACTGAAGCTATATATCTAAACTCCAGTCCCTTCAGCATGACCACATACAAGGGTTTCCAGACAGTAAGCAGGAAAACCTATGCTAAGCAAAGCTTTCTGGGAACTTTTTCATCAGGGGTAATGGTATAGGTGGGTAGTCACATGAGAAAAAGGTATAATGGGATCTACTTCTCAAATTGTAAACCAGGATAAATTCCAAATAGAATAGAGACCACATTTTTTAAGATAAAAATATATAAATACTAGCAGAAAACATAAATGAATTCTATAACTTGATAATGGGGAAAGCTTTTCTAACTATGGCAATAAGAAAAAGGTTAATTGATTTAATTACATAAAAATAAAAATAATGCTTCTATAGCAAAAACCAAACAACAACAAAGCGAAACAAAAACTAGTAATAAAACAAAAGAAAAATAGCAGCTGGGTATGGTGGCTCACACCTGTAATAATAGCACTTTGGGAGGCTCAGGCAGGAGGATTGCTTGAACTCAGGAATTCAGGACCAGTCTGAGCGATACAGCAAGACCCAATCTCTACCATTTTTTTTTTAAATGAGCCAGGGATGGTGGTGTGTGCCTGTAGTCTCAGCTACTCAGGAGACTGAGATGGGAGGATGGCTTGAACCTACGAGGTCAAGGATGCAGTCAGCCATGATCCAGCCTAGGCAACACAGCGAGACTTTGTCTCAAAAAAAAAAAAGTTAAAAAACAAAAATACCATAACTAGGGGGAAAAAACAAATGAGAAACTGAAAAAAGAAATTGTAATTTACATCACACACAAGGAGTTAACAGCCTTAATATAGAGGGAGCTTCTAAAAGTAAAAAATTAAAAATAGAAACAAGAATTCCACAGATACATATTAGAGATATAAACAGGCAGCTCATAGAGAATGATACGCAAATGACCCTTATTGACATTCAACCTTACTCACAAATACAATGCAAAGTAAAATTACCCTGAAAACCATGTCTCACCCGTCAGATAAAAAGTCTCAAATTGGACAAAGTTATTTCATTATCTATGAAATCTAGGAAAATAGATATCATAGATTGCTGGTGGGAGGGCTTGGGAGAGCAAAATGCTACAACCCCTGTAAAGAGAAATTCAGCAATATCTAGAAATTACACATTCATTTATCTTTTGACCTATAAGTCTCATGTTTAGAGCTCCACTCTAGGGGCCTGGCGCGGTGGCTCATACCTGTAATCCCAGCACTTTGGGAGGTCGAGGCGGGTGGATCACAAGGTCAGGAGTTCGAGACCAGCCTGGCCAATATAGTGAAACCCCGTCTCTACTAAAAAATACAAAAATTAGCTGGGCATGGTGGTGGGCACCTGTAATCCCAGCTACCCAAGAGGCTGAGGCAGGAGAATCGCTTGAACCCAGGAGGCGGAGGTTGCAGTGAGCTGAGATTGCACCACTGCACTCCAGCCTGGGCAATAGAGCAAGACTCTGTCTCAAAAAACAAAAACAAAAACAAAAACAAAACTCCACTCTAAAGATACAATGTCAAAAATATGAAAAGGCACGTGCACAAGGCTTTTAATTGCAGCACTATTTACAGTAGCAAAAAATCTGGAAACAAATGCCCATCAGTAAGGAACTTGTTGAATACATGATGGTACATCCACAAGGGAGCGATCAACTCCAGAGTATTATTAAGTGAAAAAAGAAGCAATATGAAGAAAAGTGAGTACAATAAACTATCATTTAACTAGTGATACATATATATTTTTCAATGGAGGGATAAACCATAATTTTCTTTTTAAATGGCACCCGCATGGGGAAGGATGAGACAGAATGGAGGAGGCAAACAGAGAAACTAGGCTTTTCTACATATACTTTGTTTTGTAGATTGGACTGTAGAATCCTGTAAATATTTTACAGAATTATAAAACACAAAGTGGGCTTAAGCAAACTTTTAAATCAAAAGCAAAATGAAACAAATGATTCTGTGTATCAAGCTTGTGCTATACCCACACAGAGATGAATCATTTCTAGTGACAACATGAAATTTTGTTCATTTCTAGTGGGATATACCATAAGGACAAAAAGAAACTGCAAAACAATCTTAAGCTGTAAAGTCATTATATCATAGGTAGTTATGTTGGTATTATTTTATTTAAACTGTTATATGTACATTGTGAGATAAAGCAAACGAGCATTTGTGTTGGTGTCATTGAGAATCGGAGCTTTCACCATGGGAAAAAAAGAGATGTGGTCATACAATTGATGAAATAAAAACTCTTTTGTCCTGATTTTGAATTGGAAGCATCTGTATAAATGTATTATTTCCTCTTAAGAACAAAACTGTATTCCTTCACTCTGTCCACTGAAAAGGCCTAGAAACAAACACCAGTCCAGTAACGACAAGCATCTCCAGCACCTAGAAAATAGTCCACAGCTCCTTGTAGAAATGGATGACTCCTGGCTGGGCACACTGGCTCACCCCTGTAATCACAGCACTTTGGGCAGCTGAGGCAGGAGGATCACTTGAAGTCAGGAGTTCAAGACCAGCCCGGCCAACATGGCGAAACCACGTCTCTACTAAAAATACAAAAGTTAGCCAGGCATGGTGGCACATGCCTGTAGTCCCAGATACTCAGGAGGCTGAGGCAGGAGAATCACTTGAACCTGGGAGGCAGAGATTGCAGTGAGCCAAGATCATACCACTGCACTCAGCCTGGGTGAGAGAGCAAGACTGTCTCAAAAAACAAACAAACAAACAAAAAATGGATGACTTCAGATCTGAGGCAGGAAATCTGCAAGAGCCTAGCACATCCTATTATACCAGAAACCAAATAAGCAATAAAATCCAAATAAGATAATGTTAAAAGGATACAAGAGCCAACCTGAAGAGGCTCCTATTGGCTCAGTATGAGACTATTTGCATATTAGTAAGAGTAACTACAGTGGATTAGAATATAACATATCTTTTTCATCATAGGTTCGATATGATCCTAAAACAAAGAAACCGAAACAAAACCAAATAACAAAAAAGGAAACCCTCACTGATCACCTTTAGAGAATATCTGATTGGGAATTAACTAGAAACATTATAATATAAAGGAAAAGAAGCAAGCATTTATCCTACCTTTCTTATGAGAACTGTACCTCAGGGTTGATGAGAAGTACCTCTTTATAGGGGTATTCTAGTTACTAAGTGAAAAAGGAATGACAGAGTATTACCATTGGGCAACCCTTAGGGAAACAATGATCTAGGCAATGGTCATCAATGGCTGCTAACACAACAGAAGAGGAAACTACATATTACACACTTCTTAATAGATATGCACAATGGAACTTATAAGTATTCAGGTAAAAAAATATTACTTGAATCTGATATTGATCAAACTTCTAGATCCAGTCACCAAGTTTTAGGAAATACAGTGGACAGAGGGTCACATTAAATGACACTGTGGAGAGGGGAATTATGAAAATATGAATTGGGAAAATTCTACAGGACAAATGACCCAGTGTGATAAACAAATAAATTGGGGTAGCGGAGTAGAGAGAGATAGAGTGAGGGCAAACTTTTAAAGGAGGTTAAGAGACATTTAATTGCAACTGTGGACCTTATTACAACTGTGTACCTTATTACAACTGTGCTTTGTATCAAGTTAAAAATTACCAGATATTTGGGGAAATTTAAGCACTGAGTGGGCATTGGGTAACATAGGAAATTATTGTTAATTTGTTATAGGTGTGATAATGGTATGGTAGTTATATTTAAAGGGTCCTTATCTTTTACATGCTAACATTTAGAGATATAAGCATACATTTATAGATGAAATGATAAAATGTTGGGAACTTGCTTCAAAATAATCTGGGGATGTGGGAGTAGAAGGGATATAGATTAAACACATTTTTTCTACTTACATATATAATTGAAGTGTTTCATAATAAAAAGTTAAAAATAAATAAAAACCATAAAAAGTTAAAAACAAAACAAAAAATTTCCCAGCTGTTGCAGAGACTGTGCAAGGCAAGAAAATCTAAGAATCTTTCAGCCCTTCAGAATAAAGTCACCTTTACAACTGTGAAGTCACATTCTTAAAATGCAGTCTGATTAAGATTAAGAGATTCTCTGCATTCTCATTCCTTCTTGTCATAGACTAACGAAATACTTCACTGTAATTAAAATACATCAGATCATTATATTTCTCTGTTCAAGTCTATCTGTAGCTCCCCAGTACTTTATCTGTACTCAGAAAAACAGCTGATGCCCTTGTAATAGCCTACAGAACTCTTCCTACTTGATATCCCCTCAGTGGTAGCCAGCCTCCAAGATGGTCCCCAAAAATGATCCCTACTTCCTGGTATTTGTTATTCTCTTCCAAAACTAGTCTATGTGATCAGTAAAATAACGAAAATGTGATGGCATGCTACTTCTGAGATTCGGTTGTAGACACTGTGGCTTCCATCTTGGTTTCTTTCTCCCTCTTCCTTGGATCACTCGCTCTGGGGGAAACCAGCTGTCGTGTCATCAGCAGTGCCATACAGTGGCCACGTAGTAAGAATTCTGGAGAACTGAATTCTCCTGCCAACAGCCCTGTCAGTGTGCATGGAGGCTGATCTTCCAGCTTCAGTCAAGTCACTTTTTCTTAAAGGGTTAGATGGTAAATAGTTCGAGCTTTGCAGGCCATGTGGTTTATATTGCAACTACTCAATTTTTCCATCATACACAACATGCAAAATAATGTGTTCCCAGAAAATCTTATTTCTAAAAACAGGCAGTAGTTTGCTAACTCTTCCATGACTTCAGCACATGCTCACAGCTTGATTGCCACCTCATGAAACCCTAAACCAGAGCTATGCAGATAAGCTCCTCCAATTCTTGAGCCTCAGGAACTGTGAGATATATTTGTTTCAAGTTGCTACATTTTAGTGTAATCGATAACTAATATACCATCATCCCACTTTCCACACCCCACATATACCTCTTTTTACTTCTCTAATTTCACTTCTCTCTACTCTCCACCATTCAGTCAGCTGAGGTCACAGAGACCTCCTTGTTCCTTGATTATACCAGGGGTGCTTGTGCCTTTGGGCCTTTGTACTTGCTATTCTCTATGCCTGAAATGCTTCTCCCCAAGACATCTACTTGGTGAGATTCAGTATCTCCTTTAGGTCTTTACTCAAATGAGCCTTTCTCAGTAAAGTGAGGAGGGGAACAGTGAGGATGTTCCCTCATCCTACTTATAGACGCAACACACCTTCCTTCCTACATTCCCTATTTCCTTTATTTTTCTTCATAGCATTTACCACCATGTAACATATACTTCATTTATTTTATTGTCTGTCTTCCTCTACTGGATTGTAATCTTCATGAAGGCAGGAGTTTCCATTTTGTTTACTTCAGTATCCAAAACAGTACCTAGCCTGCAGTAGCCCTCAATAAATTTTATTATTTAACAAACCTGCCAACACCTTAAAGGCATGAATATCTTACTTGACATAATATACCCAGCCCCTGGCACACAATAAATATTAAATGCTAAATTAGCTTTCAAGAATTTTAAACATGTGAATATTAGATGTGTTTTTGAAAGATCACTCTAGGAAAAGAATAGAAGCAATTGGTGTTTGCTAATACTTGATTCTCATTTGCTCTCCATAGG
>NW_012116143.1:733541-753744 GCF_000951035.1 Colobus angolensis palliatus | reverse complement strand
CGCCACCTCGCCTGGCTAGTTTTTTTGTATTTTTTAGTAGAGACGGGGTTTCACCATGTTAGCCAGGATGGTCTCGATCTCCTGACTTCGTGATCCGCCCGTCTCGGCCTCCCAAAGTGCTGGGATTACAGGCTTGAGCCACCGCGCCCGGCCAGAGGTCAGGATTTCAAGACCAGCCTAGCCAACATGGTGAAACCCCATCTCTACTAAAAAAATACAAAAATTAGCCAGGTGTAGTGGTAGGTGCCTGTAATCCCAGCTACTCGGAAGGCTGAGGCGGGAGAATCACTTGAGCCTGGGAGGTGGAGGTTGCAGTGAGCCATGGTCATGCCACTGCACTCCTGCCTGGGCAACAAAGCGAGACTCCCTCTCAAAAAACAAAACAAAACAACAAAAAGTCCATTCTCCACAATACAGTCTGATATTTTCCAAAATGCTTATCTCATCAGGTCACATTACTTTCATTACTCCCATTGCCCTCAAGATGAAAACACGGACTTCAGTCCTGCATTGGCTAGCTTCTACTTTTCCAGATTATCCTCATGATCACATTTAGTCCAGAATGTACTCTGGCCAACCAGACTCCCAATGCCCTGAAAACTTCAGAAGTGCTCCCCCCTCTGTCTGGAACACCCTACTTTCCCCTTCCCAGATACTGTCTACCTTTCCTGTTTTACAAAGTGCTCACAAACTTTGACTTCCCAGATGAAATTCCTTTTATTAAGCCCTCCTTTTGGTAGCAGCAAATTTGTTCGCATGTGATTTGATCAGTTTCCCTCATTATACTAACACAACAGAGTAGGCTGAGTGTTTTTACTCACCATCACATACATCCTCAATGTTCTGCAGCGGTGCACAGTAGTAGGTACCTGGTTAACTATTTGTGAAAAACATGACAAATAGAAAAAATGGGGCAGAGCCAAGTTAGGAAGTTGAGTCATTCAAGAATCAAGGAGTTGCTGCACTGAGGTATTGCACAAAGATGATGGGAGCACTTAAATTTTTAGGAAAATGCATTAAAACAATTAAACTATCATTTCAAGCAATCCCCAAACCAATTAATGCATAGATTAGGTTGTAACTGTCAAGATACGTTTGGCAATACAATTGTATTAGCATCAGGACTCATCTAAGTACCTGAAGCAGTGGCAGCATCAGGCTCAGTAGTACAAAAAGGCACATCATTCTCGTCTTCCCCAATCTCCTGCAGTATGGATTCTGCCAAACCATTTCGATTAGAGCTTTCAAAGGTCGCTTTATTCGGGAGAAAGAGTCCATCCACTTTTAAGTTTTAATAGACAACCAACATTCCAGTGTAGGGGTAGGGGCTTTTGAGAAAGAGATGAAGATGGTCTGAAACAAGATTCCAACCAAGCGAATTAATTTTTCAGACAAGGACCACAGTAGATTCAGTAGCTGAGTTGAGATTTGGTTTTGAGTTTCTGCTTCCTACAAGGTGGGCAGTGAGGGCTTTCTAATAAGCAGTTAAACATTGGTTTACAGCAAGACTCACACCCATAGAGTCTTTGGGCTAACTAGAAGAGCAAATTCCGAAGCAGAAGAGTAACACAGAGCAACTTATATGAAAGAACTGCTCTAAGTACTTGAGATTACAAACTATTAAAAATGATATTTGAGACTGTCAAGACAATCATATACATTTTATACAGCTATATAAAAAAATTGTACTACAGTAAGATTTCCTGGCCAGGCATGGAGGCTCACAGCTACAATCCCAGCACTTTGGGAAGCCCAGGTGGATAGATCACTTGAGGTCAGGAGTTCAAAACCAGGCTGGCCAACATGGCCAAACTCTACTAAAAGTACAAAAAATTAGTTGGGCATGGTGGTACACACCTGTAATTCCAGCTATTTGGGAAGCTGAGTCATTGCACTCCAGCCTGTGAGACACAACGAGACTGTCTAAAAAAAATATGTCCTATATAACACCACTTTTACCTGAGTACATAAAAGATTTTGGAAATCCTGGGAAAAAAATTCTACTAGCTATAAGCTATTTAAATACTGTTCACAGAAATTATCAGAGGGAAATCAAAATCATGTAAACAGCATACTCAAATAAAAGAATGAGATAAAAGTTTAAGAGTATAATATTTTTTATTCACTGATAGCAAAGCCCTGCAAGGGGAGCCTTTGCCTAGTCCTCCGACTCTGATTCATCTTCGTCTTGACTAATCTGGAAGTAACGAAGTTCATAGGTCTCCTTGTCAGATGCAACCACTCGAAGCCAATCACGAAGATTGTTTTTCTTAAGGTATTTCTTGGTAAGGTATTTCAAATACCTTTAAAATAAAAACATAAATTTCATTAAGAAATACAATTCCTACTATGTAAAGGTTTATTGTATGAAAAATATACATCATTTTCATTTTTTCTGTACCTAGCTTCCTCCAAAATATTTCATCCTTCCTTTCACACTATGCATTGTGCAAGACTGTTAGGGTAGCATCCTCTTGTCATACTGCCACAGCCAAATTATTTAAGCAGTATGATTTTACTCTTCAAATATATTATGTGTGTGTATATATATATGTGAAAACGTTAACACCCCCTTCACCACTATTAAGCCCCCTAACTCCCAATCCCACCCTGGCTCAAGAGGGAACCTATTAATAGGGTTAAATTCTTACTATGCTCATTAAGTCTCAACTTCTCTGAAAATTCTTAGGCCCTCTCTACATGTAATGTAATCAGAGTTGTACTTCACAGTAATTATCTGATTATCTGTAAGATCCTTGAGGACAGCTACTACATTTTTATCTCTGAATCCTTAGTGATTATAATCTCAGTTAACATGTACTGCAACCACTTTAGTCCAAGCCATCATCGTTTCTTACTGAAATCAGCTCTTACATCTTCAGTTTCCACCAGATGTATCACCCTAGTCTTTTTCAGCCACAATAAACAATTGCTTCCCCTTACACATCCCATGGCTTTCAAGATCTGCTCCCCTGACGCCCTCCCACCTCATGCATTCCTCCCAAAACACTACACCCCAGACACACTGGCTTTGTTACTATTAGTTTAATCTACCAGGCTTCTGGTTCATCCTGCCTGTAACAATTATCCCCCAATTGCAAGGCTCACTTCTGCATTTCATTTCCTGAACAACTTATCAACTTACCCAAAAACTCTGCAACTAGCTTTATGCCCTTACAGCACTTATCACTGCTTGATTAATTCCATTTCACTCTCTCCCTTCTCCACTAGAAGTTTCTTGGTGGTGGTTAAACTGCCTGCTTGGTTCACTGTTGGGTTACCCAATCCTGTGCTGCCCATGTAGTATTTAATACATGGTGAATAAATTGAACAAATAAAAACTGGCAGCAAGATGTTAAGACTTTGCTTCTGATCAGCTACCTCTCCTGAATAAATAACTAAAACCTTAAAAAATTTTAAGAAAAGGTTTGTATCATTAAGTTGAGACAATCCTATGTACACATTAGACATGTTTCTTGCAACACACTCAAATACTAAAGTACTCAGCATTAAAGGTTTTATACAACTTGGATTTACAGGGCCTGTAATTTACGGGACCGGGACCGTGGACACAACTGCCCTATATTCTAGCAATAAATTACACTTACAACTAGAATCAGCAATTGGCACTCATTTACTGAATTTCCCATTTATGTAGGCCTTTAGTAAGTTCTTATTTATTCTTGCATATAAACAGAATACATGTAATAATTACATATTCTATGAAATATTCCAAAAACTACTATAATTTTATTAAAATTTGCAAAGGTACCAACCTTTTAGAGAACTGTTTCTCAGAAACAACTGTGATTTTATTCTTGAAGCGTTCAATGTGAACAACATTCCCGAGATTTCCAGTTTTGCCATTGACTTTAACCTTCTCCCGTAGAAATTGTTCCTATTTTAAAACAGAAAAAATGCACAACTAGGGAAGAGAACCCTAGATATTCACTAGGGAAGGTACCCTAGGAATACAGCTTAGGTTATTATCAAATATTATATATTTAAACCACTATAAATAACTCAGATTATAAAAATGAGCCGAGTAGAATGATACTTACAAAATTTCCAGAATCAAAAATTCCATCTTCTACTGGATGAGTGAGGTCCAAATTAAACTTCCAGGTTGACCTTTTGGGCTTCTTGTCTTTCTGCTACATAAATGTGAAATAATTATGTAGCTATATAAAACAATTTATTCAGTTGGTACAAACAATTTTAAAGTTTGTACCAATGCAATCTGTACAATGTGCTGTGAGGTTACATATACAGAAATGTAACAAAAATAAAAATTAAAAAGCCCCACCCACCCCGGGATTGATGTGAACCTCTAACCAAGTCCTAATATGTTCAAGTTGTCAAAAGGTTATGGACTTTCGTTGTTTTCCATACCACCGATGTTCAATTTTAAACTATGATGCTTTACTGCCACCCCACTGCAGATGGAAACAGGTTAGTAAACCTCCTAGCCCAAGCACAGTTAAGTGCCAGAGCTAGGATTCCATCCATCTATGTCTAGGAAATTCAATTCTTACATTGTTATAGGCAAGGGAAGAGGACTTCGGTAAAAAAAAAAAAAAAAAAGAAAGAAAGAAAAAAAATTTTTTAAAACAACCAAATAAAGGCCAGGCGCGGCCCCAGCACTCTGGGAGGCTGAGGCAGGAGGATCACTTGAGGTTAGGAGTTTGAGATCAGCCTGGCCAACATGGTGAAACCCCATCTCTAGTAAAAACACAAAAATTAGCCAGGTGTGGTGATGCATGCTTGTAATCCTAGCTATTCAGAAGGCTAAGTCAGGAGGATTGCTTGAACCCAGGAAACGGAGGTTGCAGTGAGCCTGATCATGCCACTGTACTCCGACCTGGTGGACAGACTCTGGTCTCAACAAAAAAGAAAAGCCAACACCGTGGAACTTAAATTTTCCATATCCAAACCTTTTATACCAAGACCATATAATATGGCTACATAAGCAAAATGCTGCTGTAGCCAGTAACCAGGTACATTCACTGTAATATAAACAAATCAGTATTTATCAGATGATAACCTCCAATTTCGATCCACCCAAAAGGCTACCAAGCATCACACCTTAGTTTGCTTTCTCAGGTAGCACGGTAATATGTACCAAAATAAAATCACTCAGTTGGCGCGGAAGTTAATTTGGGAGACACAAACAATTTCTGTCTAATGGAACAGATAACCCTGTAGGGTTTATGGCCATGCTGGGCATTACCCAGCTTTGTAGCTAGCCCAGCAATTTTTTCCTAACTTTTTCTGTAAATTACACATATATACCTATCTTTTCAGATATTCTTAGGAACATTTTAACATCTTACTGGTTCCCTTACTAACGACTTAAGTACAATATCTGAAGCATGTTCATTTCACATTGCTGGAATCTAGGCTCTTACTTTTCTAAAAATTACTTCAGAGAGAAGCTTCTTCCCCAACTGAAAGTTCTCAGAAACTTCTGTGATGTCGGCCATCGCGGGAGCTGAGCGCCTCGGAGTTCCCTCTGGCCTGGCACAGGTCGTCAGACCGGCCCGATTACTCACCTTTCCCCTACCCAGTCCAGAGTGGCAAAAGCATTATCAGGCGCAAGACAGTAAATAAATGGCTCAGATTGCAGTACCAGTGGCCAATTTACAGCTGTGCCTCCCTCTTTCCCGCGTGTCCAAAACCACCCATTCTAAACCAATTCCGGGCCCAGCTCCAACTCCACTAGACCGCATGGCAGATGCCAGAAGTCTCGAAAAACAATTCAGGATCCTCGCGTTTTGGTTGTGTTTCTGACCCAGCCTCCACTATTCCCCTCCCTTTATCTCGACTGAGACGTCCCCACTCGACAGATGCAAAATTCGTTAAAGCAAAAATCATTAAATTGCCGCACAACACTCCACCAAGACATCGCTCACTCACCGGCGCCATCTTGCGAGTCGGCCGCGCGAGCAGAGAGGAAGCTGCAACCGAGCGTCTGTATTTATACCAAAGCGTGCTCCGTCACGCGCTGAGAGCGTCAGATTATCGCCTCCAAGAAAAGAAAGCAGGAGGAGCGCGGAGGCCGGTAACCTAGGAAACCAGTGCGCGGCCCGACGCCAGTAGGGAATCGGCTTTCCGCGGGCGCACGCGGGTGGCAGTGGTGGAACTGACTCTCGGGTTTCCGCTCCTGGCTGTACAAGCTGATTGATCGCAGTGGCCCCTACAGTTACCTAGTGGCTGCTCCCGGATACGGACGCACGCGAGGGATGCAGGGGTCATCTTTCACTAATCACCGGAATCCCCTTTCCAATCAGGGCAAGACAGTGTCTCGGGTTGCTTTGGGATCTCCTCTTTTATTGCAGTTATAATCCTCCAGCCAAAAAGTTATTTGTTTGTGTTTTGTCTGTGAGCCTCATTTTCTAAATGACTGTTGAGGGAAATCGGTGCTTCGGGGACCAGGTCCTCGGAAAAAAAGCATTTATGTATATATATGGGCGTGGTGGCCCACACCTGTAATCACAGCACTTTGGGAGGCCGAAGCCGGAGGATCTCTTGAGCCCAGGAGTTCGAGACCACCCTTGGCAGCATAGGCATATGGAGAATCCGTCTCGACAAACAATTTTAAAAAAATTAGCCCGGGTGGTGGTGCGCTTCTGTATTCCCAGCCACTTGGGAGGCTGAGGCAGGAACATTGCTAAACTTGGGAGGAGAAAGTTGCAAAGAGTCGAGATCTGCCACTGCACTCCAGCCTGCGTGACAGAGTAGACTCTGTCTTAAAGAGAAAAACACGTAGTGCTTGCTTCTTGTTCATTCGTTTGTATAATTTATCATGGGTTTTAGAGTTAATGCCAGGTCTCTTGATTTCCATCCAAAATGCTCCCCAGTTAAAATTCAATGAATGTTTGCTGTGACCTATCAATATGTACAAGACATACGAAGGTGGAAGTGTCTTGCTGACAAAAGGAAAAAGTAGCTTTTGAGCTTTGAAGGATTGTAAATTGACATCAGATTAGAAGGTAATAGGTTTTCGCGGAGATGAAATTATCATACCTAGGGGTAGGGGTATGGATGGGGTGGACTTTGTTGTTAATTTGAAGAATGACCCCAGAAAGTAAGAACTGTTCATGGCCTTTATGCCAGCAAGTAGTTATCGTGGAAACTATGCTTTAATAGAGCATATGACTTGTGGAGTCTGAAGAGAGGCCCTGAATTCCTAGAAGAAATCCATTTCAACAAGATTTTTTAGTTGTCTGCCTTAAGAGCCACAATAATTACATTTCTTTTTCCAAACATTAAAGGGATAGAAGGGAGCCATTGGCATTTCCTCCTCAAAGGCTGCCTAAGCTGAGGGGCAGAAATGATTCTTATTTTGCTTGTCTTTAGCAGTCTTCCATGCCTTGACAATAAACTCCTTAAGCACTATTAAGCCATTTGTACAAAGAGGATATGAAAACATACCTGTTTCACAATAACAAGTAATCACCAAATAACTAATTAGAAACTGTAATGGGGGAAAAATATGTCAATTAGAACAAAAAAAACCACCAAAACTTAAGAATATTAACGAGAAATGTATTAAATAATAATACATTTATATTATATAATAAAAAATAATAATACATTTATATTATATAATAAAAAATAATAATACATTTATATTATATAATAAAAAATAATATTCAGATGGGAAGACTAAAAGTTGTAAATAATTCAGTTCTTCCCAAACTGCGCATGTGGGCATGTATATAGTCACACAATGCTAGTCAATACTCCATAGTTATTTTTTTTTAATTTGACAGCTAATTAAAAAAACGATTTTAACATTTATTTTAGATTCACAGGGTACATGTGCAGTTTTGTTACGTGAGTATATATAGTGACGGTGGGGTTTGTGGTGCGATTGATCCCTTCACCCAGGTAGTGAAAATAGTACCCAGTAGTTAGATTTTCAACCCTTACCCACTTCTAGTAGTCCCAGTGTCTATTTTGTAAAAATTTACTGATACATCATCATTGTATATATTTCTATATATAATATTGCATGGGATAATGTGATATTTTAATACATGGATACAATATGTAATGATCAAATCACAGTAATTTGGATATTAAACACCTCTAACATTTTTCATTTTTTTGTGTGTTGAGAACATTCCATGATGTCCATAAGTATCCAATATTTAGTTCCCACTTATAAGTGAGAAGTACAATATTTGGTTTTCTGTTCCTGCATTAATTCGCCTAGGATAATGGCCTCCAGCTGCAGCCATGTTGCTGCAAAGTACATGATTTCGTTATTTATGGCTTGTGTTGACAGCTAATTCTAAATTACGACTCAATAAATGTCTGAAAAGAGCCAAGACACTTTAGAACAATGAAAGGGAGTGTGCCTTTCCAGCTCTTTCAATATAAGATATTGTAATAGATGATAGATATGTATTTAATATAAGCTTCCGTCATTGGATCTATATGATGCTGAAGCCTTAGTAAATGGATCAGTAAGCAAAAAAATACAGAAAAACTCCTCCATATGTAACAACCTTATGAATGGCTAAAATATAGTTTTATTTTTATGTATGCATTTATTTATTTTTTAGAGACATAGTCTTGCTCTATTGCCTAAGCTGGAGTGCAGTGGCGCAATCTCAGCTCACTGCAACCTCTGTCTCCCGGGTTCAAGCAATTCTCCTGCTTCAGCCTCCCACGTAGCTGGGATTACAGGCGCTTACCACCATGCACGGCTAATTTTTCTATTTTTAGTAGGGATTTCGCCATGTTGACCAGGCTGGTCTTGAACTCTTGGCCTCAACTGACCCGCCCACCTTGGCCTCCCAAAGTGCTGGGATTACAGGTGTGAGCCATTGTGCCTGGCCTAAAATATAGTTTCATAAATAATTTTTTAATGTATGCTTGAGCTGGTGGAAAAGTAAAATAATTTTTAGGGAGCAGAAATGACAAGCCATGATCCTACATGTTTGGAGCTTGAATTAGCTCTGCCCAGATAGCATGAAAAAGCTCCAAACTGAGTATGTAATTTAAAGTGTGCTTGTATTATTAACACCAGACAGAAGCAAGGGCAAATGCTCTCTGGAGAAATGCATTTTAGACTCTGGATTTTCTATTCTATTCCATTGACCTATCTTTTCACTTGCCAGTACCTCACTGTTTTGATATAGAGGCTTTGTAATATGTTTTAATTTCTGGTAATGCTAGTCCCCACTCAGCTCTGTCTTTTCAATATTTTCCTAGTGATTCTTGCACGTTCATATTTCTGTATGAACTTTATTAACAACTTGTTTAACTTCATTAAAAAAACTTGGTATTTTTATTAAGACTGTGTTAAAATTGTAAATTAAATTAGGTAGAACTATCATCTTACTAACTAGCTATCAACCAATAATATGGAATTTGTTCAGGTCAACACTGTCTTTTGGGAGTGATTTATAGCTTTCTTTGTATAGGCTTTGAACATTTTCCTTTCATTATGTCTTCTAACTGGTTATTATTTGTATATATAAAACTATTTATTTTTGCATGTTAATTTTATTTCCTGCTATCTTGATGGACAACTTTATTGTTTGAGTTAGCTTTATCATTGATTATCTGGCATTTTCCAGATATACTATCAGATCATCTGAAAACAGAAAAATCTTATTTTTTCTTTTATTCTTAAAATTTTAATACGTCTATTTTCTGTTGTCCACTTGTACTGGCTAATACTTCCAAAACAATAGGGGTCAAGAAATTGAGCATTCTTGTCTAGTTCTTGACCTTAGTGAGACTGCCTTCAGCATTTCTCCACCAAGGAAAAGGCTAGCTTTTGGAATTTTATGCAAAGACACACACACATATATATGCACGTTTATACATATGTATACACATACATAGCTGTTAGGTGTACCATGTTAACATATATAAACATAAATACATTTACATCAAATAAGTATTCATACATGTCTATTTTCTAAAGAGATTTTTTAAGAATGGATCTTGTTTTACCTAAATTTTTTTTCAGTATTTATGCAGAAAATCATGTTTTTTCAATTTTTTAATTTGTTTATTTGAAACAGATCTTGCTTTGTCACCCAGGGTGGAGTGCAGGCACAGTCACAGCTCACTGTCGCCTCCACCCCCTGGGCTCCAGTGATCATCCGACCTCAGCCTCCTAAGTAGCTGAGACTACTGGTGCGCTCCACCACACCTGGCTAATTGTATTTTTTTGTAGAGACGGGGTTTCGCTATGTTTCTCCCAAGTTGGTCTCAAATCCTGGGCTCAAGCCATCCATCCGTTTGGGATTACAGGCGTGAGCCACCATGCCCAGCCTTCTTTTTTCCCTTTATACCTATTAATATAGTAAATGCTATGAAAAGATTTCCCAATATATTAATATATGTCCTATGATAGTGAGCTATATTAATAGATTTTCTAATATTGAACATTCTTACATTTCTGATAGACACTGGTGTATTACTTTCTTCATGTGGTGTTTGAGTCTAAAAACTAGTATTATATTAGGATTTTTGCTTCAATATATTTTTTGTTATTTTTAACAGGTTTAGGATCAAAGTTATACTTGCTTCGTAAAAAGAATTTAGATTATCTTCCCTATTCTGAAACATTGTACATAACGTTAGGACCATATGGTCTCTAAAAGTTTGGTAAAATTCTCCTGTGAAACCATTTGGACCCCGTTTTGTTTGGTTGGTTTCTTTGTGGGAACAGCAACCCCAGCTTGGTTTCTTTGTGGGACAGTTTCTTGACAACTTTCTGTAGTTCTATTAAAATTACAGTTTAAGCTTTCTGTCTTTACTGAGGTCAATTTTAATAACCATATTTTCCTAAGAAACTGTATCATCTAAGTTTTCAAATTTATGTGCATAGATTTGCAGTTTTGTTTTATTTTTATTTCCTCTACATTATCAGTGATTCCTTCTTGTCATTTCCCATTTTTGCATTTGTGCTTTCTTCATGTTTATTAAATAGCTAATGATCGATCTATTTTGTTAATTTTTCCATTAACTAGAATTTTAATCTATTTAATTTGCTATTTTTCTTATTCATCTCATTAATTTCTGCTTTTGTTATTGTTACTTCCTCCTGTGTGCTTCCTTTTGGTTTATTTTTCTAGCTGTTTGATTTACTATTTACTTATGTTCATTCTGTCATTTTTATTTATATAGATGGTAGGGCAATGAATTTTCCTCTGATAATACTTTTACATAGATTCTGATATATAGTATTTTCATTATCTTTCAGGAATTCCTTAATTTTTGTATTTCCTTTTTCATTGTACATTGCATAATAGGTTTTAAATTTCTAGTTAGAAAGACCTTTTGATTTTCTAGTTTTAATTCCACTTAGGACTGGTAACACAGTGTTTTTAGTATTTCTGCTTTGTAGAAGCTACTGCTGTTTTCTTTATGCACTAAATGTCCTTTTTTTGTGTGAAAGTTCTATTTGCCTTGGAAAGAAAATCTCTAACATCAGGATGGTAATATTTGATATATGTGCAAAAGATTTACCTCATTGATTGTATAGCAATTAAAATGAGCTACAGTGACAGCCACATTAAATGAAACTCGCATAATTATGAAGGAAAAATGCAGACACACTATGAGTGTTAGTCGATGAACTTCTCCATCGGAACCTGTTGGGGATCTGCTGGGCCTTTTTGGCTTTCTTGGGCACTAGACTACAAGTCCCTGTGGTCCTGGGAAGTGTCCCTGGGTGTAGCCAAAAATTATTTTAACTGGATTCAGAAAAAAAAAAAAAACCAAACTTCTCAAATTGGACAATGGATTGATATAACCTTGTAGGTAGGTCCTTTTGAACCAATACACACCCAGTGGTTGTAACTGATATGACTACAAGTATTGTGGGAAACAGATATTATAAGTTCCCAGTGGAGTGAATAATTTAGACAAGCAGTATGGTTTCCAAATATGCAGTTCCATAGAAGGCCATTCTATTTGGATAGAATGTTTAATGATTTAATGATGGGGGGGTGGGGGAAGGATAAGATGCAGGTAAATTGTAAGAGACACAACTCATAATTAGCCCTTTTCAGTCTTCGTTTTCCCTCCTATGCCTCCCTCTGGGTAACTGGGCTACCGAATTTGCCAGTGGCAAAAAGGAGTGGGGATAGAGGCTAGAAGACCTTAACTGGTACTTCTTTTACTGCCCCACTTTGCATTGTGGATCTAGTAGATTATGGGTATTTGTAATGATCATAGATACAAGGTGACAACTGCCATGGTATCTCTGGCATGGCTCACATGTCAGGGAGCAAGAGGGATGTTCTAGAATGGTACAGTGTATAAGGAAGAAACCACTGAGCCACCTAGAAATGAACATGTCCAGTTGGTGTGGATTAGACACAGTGAGGATTGGCAAAAGGATGAAGCGTTTGCTTCAGGGAATTATCGCACCACTCATGTTGTGGAAAGGGAACAGCAACTCCAGCTTGTAGGAAAGAAACACCTCAGACCCTGGGAAATCAGGGGTGAGGGAAGTAGCATTGCCCTCTCTTAATTAAATATCTCTGGAAGGCCACATAGGAAGGGGATGAAGAGGGAAAATGTCTTTAGTCTTTTCTACCTGCTGAATTTTGAACCAAGTGACTATTTTATATAGTTTAAAAAACATTAAACATTTAAAAATAAAACTGTACCTAAACCTCAAACTAATATTTAGAGATTAATAGTCCCGCCGGGCGCGGTGGCTCAAGCCTGTAATCCCAGCACTTTGGGAGGCCGAGACGGGCGGATCACGAGGTCAGGAGATCGAGACCATCCTGGCTAACCCGGTGAAACCCCGTCTCTACTAAAAAATACAAAAAATTAGCCGGGCGAGGTGGCGGGCGCCTGTAGTCCCAGCTACTCGGGAGGCTGAGGCAGGAGAATGGCGTAAACCCGGGAGGCGGAGCTTGCAGTGAGCTGAGATCCGGCCACTGCACTCCAGCCTGGGCGACAGAGCGAGACTCCATCAAAAAAAAAAAAAAAAAAAAAAAGAAATTAATAGTCCCAGCCATAATGCTAGGGAATATAAAAGTACTCAATAAAAACAAGTTAGATTTTTTTTTTAAAGTGGCATACACTTCAGTCATACAATTTTCGGGTATGAAATTGTTTTAAAGATGTAGATATACAAGAATAGGGCAAGCTGTTAAGTTAACTTTATTTTTATTTAATACAACTGATGAAGTTAACAGACAAATATATTTTAATAATATAACAAAGTTATTATTGTTAGGGTATTATCTACATTTTAAGGTTTTTTAAGTCAAAGACTTAACATCTGAATTTTGACTATTTTTGAAATGTAAAATGCACAATTAGTAATACCCATACTACATATCTTAGAATTTTAAAGTTTTAGTGAAAACATTTGAGTCTCTGCAGGTAAAAGCAATAGTTCTCCTGTATCTAAGGAAAAAAATGTAGTACTAAAAAAGTGCCACTGGATTTAGACAAGGCTAAACTGTTTCCTTTTTGGGGAGGAGGACAAAGTACATAATAGTATAGAACTAGTCATTTTCATTATACTAGTATAGAACTAGTAATTTGCATTATGCTTTGTAACAAGCACAAGAGTGCTTATTTATAGTAGATATTAACCACAATAAATAACTCCTCAAAAAAGATCACAGCTATGATGGGTGACAAGCTGTTCGGTCATTGCTGAAAATAGTCCAGAGTTTTTGAAAAAGTGCAATCTTGATCTGAGATAAACTTAAGTCTACCAATACCAAGAAATAGTTTTAGGGACTTCATATAAATACAGTAACCTGTCTTTTTCGTTTTGTACAATAGGATTCTACCTGTTCTAAGGAGGGGAATAGTGGTAGATAGCAAATTCTGGCAACAAGTATGTTTTTAGCAGGTGAAAGCCTGGTATGCATTCTATAAGATGCATCTTTTACGGAAAGAAAACATGCTTATTAGATGTATACAGTACTTTTCAGGCACTTGACCTCACTTGGTAGCTAAGTTGGTGTTCAGATGTTTGTTTAATGGAAAAACATTAAATTACATATTGGCTTCAAGCCATGTTCCCATAGAACATCTGTGTTTCATAAGCTAAATCCAAATGTTCCCTGCTAAAATCAAATAATGATGCCATATACCCAATTCAGAGAAAAAATTTAATAGATTAAATAGATTGAATTGTCTCAATTTTTAAGGTTTGCCGCTATAAATTTTTCTTAAATCTTTGTTGCCTGTTACTTGTCTGAATGTTAGCAGAAAAAAGGCTTGACAACTGTGAAATACTATGCCTAAGTGACATTAAAATGAGAACTGCTGATCAGTACAATATACTGTTCATGGAAATATGCTTATAGTTTCACTCTTACACTGCTTAAGAGCCATATTTTCTCATAGTAAATGTGTTCCTAGTTCATATTATAGAATTCAGTATGTAAACATTTCAATGTATCCAAAAGAGCATTATGAATTTATCTATTATCCCTAAATATGTTTGGTGAACCTCTACATCAATGCCTGGCTCCAAAACTATCTTTGGAGTCCATGCCAAAGGAATGCTTTCGGATATAATCTAAGGATAGAATTCTAAGATGAGACTGCCAAATTCTATTCTAAAATGAAAAAATATGGCAAGATTCTGGTGTGGATGCCACTGTTTCCATTTTTTTCTTGACTATTTAGCATGTAGTTTAAGTGTGTTGACATTAAGGATTTTTTTATATGCATGTATCACGGTATTACAATTTGGGAAAATTCTGTAATATATTTTCAGGCAATTGGCTTTAAAATAATGAAGCTTCAGCTTTTAGCACAAACAGTCCTGAGAACAATGCATTCATATTACAGCTCAACTAGAAATAATTGAATTCAGAAACCTTAAAGTACAAAAACAAGTTCTGGAAAAGTTGTAAATTAAAAAAAAAAAAAAAGTTACCAACAGTTGAGGCACCACCAGACAATACTTTTAAGAGTTGGGAGTTTGGAAAAAAGAACTAACATACAAAGCTATGTGCGTACATGTACACATGCAAATTGTGTTGTAATGAAAAATTGTGTCTCCAAATTTTACAGCCTAATCATTTTATTGCAGTGTCTCCTATTATAGATATCATGCTCTGACTGCAGGAGAGTTTTGGTAATTAATAGAAAGCGCTGGTACAGAGACTTGTATCATTAAGGGAAACAGAGTCAAGAGCTTGGTTAGCAACAATTTCTTCAAGTGACTGACAGCCCCTGGAAGGGAGCATGAAAAAAACATCATAATTATGTTTATGATGCAAATGCTAAGTCAAAGTAGCAATGATATGATCTATGTTGTAACAAATAAGGTATAACAAAGTCTTCACAGTATAAATAAAATGTTCTAAAAAGAAAGAAATATTCAACCTGTTAATAAATTGGTGAAATGTATACAGATAAAAATGGCTTATCACTGTACAATCTATCAAAATGACAGTCCACATTCTATACATGGTAACTCATGATTTTTAACATTTGCTACAAAAGAGTACAACAAATATTAGGAATCAACTTTAACACTGCTGATGTCTAAAAAGAATGAAGTCACTTCTGTTCTATATTAAAAAATACATGTTCCCTACTTCCTTTTAATATAATTTATAAAGCTTTACTAAATGCAACATTTTGTTCTAGAGAGATATCTATTGACTTATGTGAAAATAAAGTCCCATATCTTTAAAATCTATACTTATATATCAAGAGTATTTATACTTCATATATTACTTAAAATGAAAATATTTATGCATAAACAGCTTTTGCCAAAGTATGAAGATAGAGATGCATTATTATAATTTGTACACCCTTAATTTGTACACAATTGAAAATATATGTGAAATTTTACACGTTAGGAAGAACAGGGGCATGCTAATCGCGAGTTAATACTAAATCATAACACCAGCATGGTTAAGAGGGGCCATAGGAATGACCTGCAAGCAGCACAGATTAATAATTTTCTGGAATTCCTATGAGTTACAGTGCCAACCAGTAGGAATTAAGATACACATTGCAGAGTACTAAGAAACTAGAGCAGTATGTAGTAGGTACTTAAATAGAATACTGGAAAGAATGTAGCCTAATTTTAATTGTGCTTTAGATGGGCAAATGCTAAAATGTTATACTAAAAACGACTAACTACAACCTCACTGTTTCTTGTGTTTTAGAAATTTCCTCTTTGCATTTCTCTTAAAGTATCTTGCTTCTTCCCCAAATGGGTTTGCTGAGGCTAAGACAAGATTTAAAAGTATGTACAAATTAAGCAACTAAAATTTGGGATCTTCTGTTACTAATGCTATTACCAGTCACTGATTAGATCAGTTACATCATCATATATGATATACTTTCCTTCAGAAGATAAGAACAAAGCGCTTTTTAGAGGTCAAGGCATGATGGGAGAAGTCTAAGAGCCAGTCTTGGAGAATTAAGGTATTTCTGAGATAGTGATTTTGTTCTATGTTTTGCTCCAATAGGATGATTGTTACTGAGTCAAAGGTCCTCACAAACCCTGTGATAATGTCTAAAATTCTGGAAATAATATACATATGACTCAAAAGATTAAATAGAAATGCAGTGGTGTCACCTAAAATACCTTTTAAAATAATTCAGTTTATAGAATTATTTATTAGTTATATTTCACACCAGCAACTAAGTCACACAACAATCAGAAAAAAATGCATATACTTAAAATAAGTTAAATAATAATATTCATATAAAGTAATGTTGCTTCCATGATTCACTTTCAATTCACTTTAGAACAAAAAGGACATAAAATTAACAAAAATTCCAAATCAATTTAAGGAATTCTCAGTTTTTGTTTAATAAATACATTAATGTCAAAAAATCTACTTAAAAATGGTTGGAAACGGGCCAGGTGTGGTGGCTCATGCTTGTAATCCCAGCACTTTGGGAGGCTGAGGCAGAAGGATCACCTGAGGTCAGGAGTTCAAGACCAGCCTAGACAACATGGTGAAACCCCGTTTCTCCTAAAAAAAAATACAAAAAAAATTAGCTGGGTGTGGTAGTGCACACCTGTAGTCCCAGCTACTTGGGAGGCTGAGGCAGGAGAATTGCTGGAATCCGGGAGGCAGAGGTTGCAGTGAGCCGAGATGGTACCACTGCACTACAGCCTGGCTGACAGAGTAAGACTCAGTTTCAAAAAAAAAGAAAAGAAAAGAAAACAAAAGTTGGAAAGGAGTATTTACTGATAAATAGTAGTATTTATTCAACATGGTTGGAAAACAAGCATTGCATAGTATCCTGTAAAGCAGATCACTCCCTTTATATGTTGGGGGCAAAGTTAAAAGCAAAAACAACTGAAAAGCAACTTTTCATTTTTATGCTGACTTACAAAGTCCTCACATAAAAATGTATAGATTTAATGAACCCTCTTTGCCACTGTCTTTTGTGTCTTCCTTATAATCTTACTTGCTAACTTTCACCCAACAGTTCAGTGCCCTTCTGCCAACCATAAGAAGGGACTAAAACCACCATCTAAGGTTACATCAAGTTTGCTAACAATTTGATAAATAGTATGACCAAAGTAATTACGTGGTTGCATGTGGCCGCCAAAATAACTGCCACTTTTTGATAACATGATTTTTGTTTAAGGATTTGTGTTTGCCTTACACAGGCTGAAACTGCAACAATTCCAGTATATAATCAGTTCATTTAATATTAAATCTGTAATTAATGCAGAGTAGTTCAACTTAAATGTGGTACTTCAATACCACTTTATGCTACATTGTTTGATTTAAAACCCTGGTTTATCATTTAACTAAAACACAGGAATGATTTGCTCAGACATCACATCTGCCGAAGCTATCTTGTTTGTTTCTTGAACTGACATACTGAAAACCACAGGAATATTATAGGAAACATACCTACAAAGTTAAAAAAAAATTATACATATTGATAATTTTAAAAAATTATCAATTGCTTGCAAAACTAACCCAGCACAATCTGAAAACAATTAAAAAAAGAAATGAGGTTGCTTATGAAGGCTATAGCTTTGGTGACAACTTAGAACCAAATTAGATCTGCAGTTGATTCAGACCTAAACAGTGTTCATGCCTGATGTTTCCATTTATTTGCAGGGTTTTATGGCTACGGCATATTCTTCACTCATTGCACACATGACAGACACCTAGAAGGAAAAAAACAGGCAAAAGGTTATTCAGGAGACAATACACATAGAAGATAGAATTAGTTCATTATATATTGTATATTTGTGGATATTTTGTACATAGGGACTTCTGAAAGGGGTATTCCAAAACAAGCTACTTTCTTTACAGTTTTCTAAAGCGGAATTTCTCAAATAGTGGTTTGTAAGACAACTTCCAGGAAAAAGGAAAAATAACTATAAATGTTTGAACACTTATTACACGTTACATTTCTGAAAGTTTTAACAAAGACAGTAAATCTCCTTCACTTTTTAACACTCCACTAGCATAATTTCTTACCTGCAAGAATAGCTCAGGGCCGGGCGCCTTGTTCAGGCCTGTAATCCTAGCACTTCTGGGAGGCCAAGGTGGGCAGATCACCTGAGGTCAGGAGTTTGAGACCAGCTTGGCCAACATGTTGAAACCCAATCTCTACTAAAAATACAAAAATTAGCCAGATGTGGTGGCGTGCGCCTGTAATCCCAGCTACTCAGGAAGCTGAGGGGAGACTCACTTGAACTCAGGATGCGGAGGTTGCAGTGAGCCGAGATCATGGCACTGCACTCCAGCCTGGGTGACAGAGGGAGACTCCATCTCAAAAAAAAGAAAAAAAAAGGGTCAGTCGCAGAGCTTCAGAACAAATTTGGGTTTGAGAGTAATGTTGATGTAGCAAAAACAAACTTTGATACTTTCTTTGGTAATGAGTCTCTAAGGGTTTTATGGAAAACCTGCCTGAGAGATCATTTTCAACATTTTAGCAGTATTTTTAAACCACATTCCATATGTAGTATTTTATGTTAACTAGTTGAGGCTGAAGTTTTTACAAAATGGTTTTCAAAAACAATCCTTCTCTAAGTCTTTACCTGTACATCTTCACCTGCATTGTATTTTCCTTCTATTTCTTTGCCTAGTTCACCTTCCGGCAGTTTAAGATCCTCACGAACTTCACCAGTTTCTGTCAGCAGGGAAAGGTAACCATCTTGAATGCATATCAGCTATTAGAAGAAATTATATCATTTGTGCTGATTAGATTATATCCACTTCTTTGTAATGTTTACACAGTTAAATTGCAATTGATATTCTTGTAAGTACAAAGTAATACATTAATATTCTTGGTATTTAAAAATGCTAAAAATATAAAAAATATAAAATACGTACAGAATGGAAGTATAAGTTTACTCCTCCCGGTACTTCCCATACCCAATTTCTGCATTATTAAACAGTTTAGGTTTCTTTACAGTGTATCCCATTTATGTTTACAAAATAAATATAGTTGCTTTTTTTAAAAATGGGATATTATAAATACTTTACAGTGAGCTGTTTTGATTTAATAATATGTCTTAGAAATACTTTCTAACCAGAAAATATAAACCTACCTTAGTTAACTACCACATAGCTGCATGGACATACTATAACTGATTTAACCAATTTCACATTACTGGGCATAAAAGTTATTTTTGCTATTACAAACAATGCATTTTCTAATTTGAGTATGAGCAAAATTAAGTGGAAAATTTTTGGTCTTCAGCCAACAACAACAACAACAAAATCCACTAGTGTATGGATAACAGTAGCAAAAAAAAAAAAATAGTTGTCAACCCAACCTGCAAAAAAGCACAGTTTCGATACCACTGAACTTCTTTTACTACAGGAATGAGGAAACAACCAACCTCCACTCATTTATTCTATTAATGAAAGCATGTACACCATTAGTATGCCTAGAATCCTAACACATTTTATAAAAGGCTATTATCCAGACTATCGGCTGCTAATACCTACAAAAGGAATCAAAGACAATGGCCCTTGAACCCCTGTAAACCACTACGATATAACCCAGACATATCGTTGGGATTGTTCTCCTCCACATACAGCACCTATCAAAACTGACTATGGCTCTCCACAGAAACTCCATCTACCACAGGAAATTTGTTTTTATGTCTAGAAATCTCAAAAATAAGAAATCCTACAGAGCTACAACAAAGAATTTTAACTAACCTCTTAGACCCTCAAATATTTGTGAGGTGGCTTGTAGAGAAGTAGGAGCAAGGAGGTTAAGGTAGAAGTGT
>NW_012116143.1:715041-733491 GCF_000951035.1 Colobus angolensis palliatus | reverse complement strand
TATATATATATATAGTTAAAGATGGGGGTGTCTCATTATATTGCCTAGGCTGGCCTCAAACTCCTGGGGTCAAGTGAGCCTCTGCTTTAGCCTTCCCAGGAGCTGGGACTATAGGTGTGCACCAATCCACCTAGCTTGAAGTGTAATTTTTAAACAGCCACAACATTCCAAGGCAAAACTTTCTGATTTCTGTTTAGTTATTCCCTAAAGCAGAGCTTGTCTATTTCAAGAGTTAAATGTTCCTACTGTGCCACTAGTGACTGAAACACAGAAGCCAAATAATAATACTGATATTTTGAAAATGATGTATGTAATGCAGTTATTTTATTTTTTAAGAGTTAAGAATCAAACTGTGGCATGAAATATATAAAGCATTTCAAATGTGAAATGTATAAATATCATAAAACATCTAGTAAAACAATGCATTTACAAACATTAAACATCTTATAAAATAAATTGCTATATTAAATACAATTAGAGTTTTTAAAAATAAAACTAAGCTATGAAAAACAAAAATAATGAGAACAAATTAATCTTTGATATGGTTTGGCTTTGTGTCCCCACCCAAATCTCATCTTGAATTGTAATCCCCACATGTCGAGGGAGGAACCTGGTGGGAGGCAACTGGATCATGGGGTCAGTCTCCCCAATGCTGTTGTCGTGATAGTGAGTGAGTTCTCTTCAAAGTGTTTAGCAGTTCCCGCCTCACTTGCTCTATCTCCTGCCGCCATGTAAGATGTGCCTTGCTTCCCCTTCGCCTTCTGCCATGGTTCCCGAGGCCTCCCTAGCCATGTGGAACTGTGACTCAAATATCTTTTCTTTACAAATTACCCAGTCTCAGGTAGTTCTTCATAGCAGCGTGAAAAAGAACTAATACAGAAAATTGGTACCAGGAGTTTGGGCCACTGCTATAAAGATGCCTGAAAATATGGAAACCACTTTGGAACTGGGTGACAGGCAGAGACTGGAACAGTTTGGAGGGCTCAGAAGAAAGAAAGATGAGGGAGAGTCTGAAACTTCCTAGAGACCTGTGGAATGAATTTGACCAAAATGCTGACAGTGATATGGACAATGAAGTCCAGGCTGAGGTGGTTTCAGATGGAGATGAGGAACTCATTGGGAATTGGAACAAAGGTCACTTCTGCTGTGCTTTAGCAAAGAGACTGGCTGCATTTTGCCTTGCCCTAGAGATCTGTGGAACTATGAACTTGAGAGAGATGATTTAGGGTATTTAGGGTATCTGGCAGAAGAAATTTCTAAGCAGCAAAGTGTTCAAGAGGTAGCCTGGCTTTTTTTGAAAGCATACAGTCATATGCATTCACAAAGAGATGATCTGAAACTGGAGCTCATGTTTAAAAGGGAAGAATAGCATAAAAGTTTGAAAAATGTGCAACCTGACCATGTAGTAGAAAAGAAAAACCCATTTTCTGGGAAGAAATTCAAGCCAGCTGCAGAAATTTCCATAAGTAACAAGGAGCTGAATATTAATAGCCAAGACAATGGGGAAAATGTTGTAAATGGGGAAAATTTTGTAAAGATGGGGTTTCACCACATTGCCCAGGCTGGAGAACTAGTTTTTAAAAATAAAATTCACAGAAATAAGTTTCTGGACATTCCAGATATCTTCATGGCATCCCCTCCCAACACAAGCCCAGAGGCCTAGGAGGGAAAAATGGTTTCGTGGGCCAGGCCCAGGGCCCTGATGCTCTGTATAGCCTTGGGACTTTATAGCCTGATGCTCTGTATAGCCTTGGGACTTTATATGCTCTGTATAGCCAAGCTGCCCTGTATCCTAGCCACTCCAGCTCCAGCTGTGGCTAAAAGGGGCCAAGGTACAGCTTGGGCTGTTGCTTCAGAGGGTGTAAGCCCTAATTCTTGGAGGTTTCCATGTGGTGTTGGGCCTGCAGGTGCACAGAAGGCAAGAGTTGAGGTTTGGGAGCCTCCGCTTAGATTTCAGAGGATGTATGAAATGTCTGGAGGTCCAGGCAGAGGTCTGCTGCAGGGGCAGAGCCCTTATGGAGAACCTCTGCTAGGGCAGTGTGGAAGGGACAGGTGGGGTTAGATCCCCCACACAGAGTCCCCACTAGGACACTGCCTAGTGGAGCTGTGAGAAGGGGATCACCATCTTCCAGATTCCAGAACGGTGCACCATGTGCCTGGAAAAGCCACAGGCACTCAATACCAGCCACTGAAAGCAGCTGCAGAGGCTGTACCCTGCAGAGCCACAGGGGTGGAGCTGCCCAAGGCCTTGGGAGCCTACCTTTTGGATCAGTGTGCCCTGGATGTAAGACATGGAGTCAAAAGAGATTATTTTGGAGCTTTAAAACTGAATGGCTGCCCTGCTAGGTTTCAGACTTGTATGGGACCTGTAGTTCCTTTGTTTTGGCCAATTTCTCCCATTTGAAATGAGAGCATTTACCCAATGCCTGTACCCTCATTGTATCTAGGAAGTAACTAACTTGCTTTTCATTTTATAGGCTCATAGGCGGAAGGGACTTCCCTTGTTTCAGATGAGACGTTGGACTTGGACTTTTGGGTTAATGCTGGAATGAGTTAAGACTTTCAGGAACTGTAGAGAAGGCATGATTGTGTTTTGAAATGTGAGAACATGAGATTTGGAAGGGGCCTGGGACAGAATGATATGCTTTGGCTCTATGTCCTCACCCAAATCTCATCTTGAATTATAATCCCCACATGTCAAAGGAGGGACCTGGTGGAAGGTGACTGGATCATGGGGGCAGTTTCCCCCATGCTGTTCTCATGATAGTAAGTGAGTTCTCATGAGATCTGATGGTTTAAAAGTGTTTGAGAGTACCCCCCCGGCTTGCCGTCTCTCCTGCTGCCGTATCAAACATGCCTTGCTTCCCCTTCACCTTCCTCCATGATTATAAGTTTCCTGAGGCCTCCCCAGCCACGTGGAACTGTGAGTCAATTAAATCTCTTTTCTTTGTAAGTTACCCACTTTCAGGTAGTTCTTTATAGTAGTGTGAAAATGGACTAATACAATCTTTTAAATTGAATTATTTATTAAAAAATCTTAAGTTCTATAGAAAAGTTGCAATAATGCAATGAAATCCCATATCCTTTACCTAGATACCGCCATTGTTAACATTTAATCACATGTGCACTATTTTCTCTATGTATACATCCAACATATATAACATCTATCATATACATTCTTAATATTTTTACAGAACTATTGAGAGTAAGTTCCAAAGATCATGATTCTTCAGCAGTAAATACTTCAGTGCAACAGCCATGACTTTTCAGCAATTAAAACTTCAGTGTATTTTTCTCAAGAACAAGGATATACTCTTGGATAACAACAATTTATTTTTCAAAGTCAGGGAATTTAATACTGATAACCTATTATTCAATATATAGTACATATTTAAATTTGCCAATTATCCTAGTATTGTCCTTGATAGCAACTTATTTCCCTAACTCCAGGGTCATATCTTGTATTTATTTGGCTATCATATCAGTTTAGTCTCTTAATTCTAACAGTTTCCCCCACCCCTTAACTTTCATGGCATCAACTTTTGTTTTCTGGCGGGTTTGGTTTTTGTGAGACCAGGTCTTGCTCTTTCACGCAGGAAGGACTGTGGTGGCATGATCATGACTCACTGCAGCCTCAACCTCCGGGGCTCAAGTTATCCACCCACCTCAGCCTCCAGAGTCACTGGGACCACATGCATACAACCACTATGCCTTTTTTTTTTCAATTTATTTTTATTTTTTGTAGATACAGGGTCTTCCTGTATTGCCCAGACTGGTCTCAAACTCCTGGGGGTTCACTATTTTATAGATTATTCCTCAGTTTGTGTTTGTCTCACTGTTTCCTCATGATTAAGGTAACATTTTTGAAAGGAATACTATACAAATGATGTGCCCTCAGAGTATCCTATCAGGAGGCAAATGTCAATTTGTCCCATTACAAGTGATGCCAACTTTGATACGCTAAGGTAGTTATCTGCCAGATTTTTCCACTCCAAAGTTACACTTTCCCCCTTTGTAATTTGCAAGCTTTAAGAAAAAAAAAAAAGCCAACAGTGTCACTGTCAAGTCCCCAAACATATTTTTGTGCAAATGTTTCCATGTTCTCTCTGACTCCATAGAGTTGGAAGGTGGGGATGGTAAGGAAATTGTTATAAGTATCTTCTTCTGGTCCTTTACCTTTAAACAAACCTACTGATTTGATCACTTTTAGATGTTTTTGAACAATTTTTTTGGTAGAAAGTAATTATTGTTAGTAGCAAGCAGGGAGACAGCAGAGGTGAGGGTCAAAAATCTTTAGAGATGTAAGGCATGTGGAGGCGTACCAAGCTCTTGAGCAGTATATGAGGTTATAATGCTATCAGAATGTGGTATTTTTGGCCGGGTGCGGTGGCTCACACCTGTAATCCTAGCACTTCAGGAGAGGCCAAGGCAGGCGGATCATTTGAGGTCAGGAGTTTGAGACCAGCCTGGCCAATATGGCAAAACCTTGTCTCTACTAAAAATAAAATAATTAGCTGGATGTGATGGCATCTGGAGTCCCAGCTACTTGGGAGGCTGAGGCAGGAGAATCACTTGAACCCAGGAGGCGGAGGTTGTAGTGAGCTGAGATCACACCACTGCACTCCAACCTGGATGGCAGAGCAAGACTCCATCTCAAAAAAAAAAAAAAAGAATGTGGTATTTTTTATTTCCTACTAAAATAATCCAGGGCTCCTTGGATAATTCCAGGTCCAGATCAGGAAGTGTGTAAGATGAACCTGGAGCAAGCTGTTGTACTAAAAAGCAAGGAGCTATCAAGGAGAATTAAAATTTGGCCCATGTCAAAGGGACTCAAGAGCTAACCTGAATAAGCTCCCATTGGCCAAGACGGAACAATGTGAGAATCAATAAGGACAATAACAACAGTGGATTGAAACATGGGTATGTCTAAATGCTTGAGTTTATAATGAAAAAATATGTATTTGGTCATCTTCAGTGGATGCTAGGAACCAATTTATTTTATAAACTGTACCTTAAAGGGAAAGAGTCAAATACACCCACCCCTGCTACACACATAGACACTGTCTCTTAAGGTAAGCAAACAAAAACTGATGAAGGGAAGTGTCTTTTTATAGAAGTATTCTGGCTAAGAAAAACCAATGAAGGAATGACAGATCATAAATTTTGTCTCCTCCAATTAATAGATTGAGACATGATCACATATCTGATAATATCACAAAAGGAGAAACAATCAGACTTATTTATCTAATGACTGCATAGAACATTATGGAGTAGTCCTGTTAAAGGAAAGAAAGAAAGAAAATAAAAATCTGAACTGAATCTGATCAAGACTCTACACCTTACTACCAAGTTTCAGGAAACACAAGGGACAGAGGAACATGTTAAAAAACAAGGAAATGCAATTGGCAAAATCCATACAGTGGGAAAGTCTACAGAAGAAATGACCCAGTGTCTTTGTCAAAAACTTGCAGAGACAGAAGTAATCACACTGATAATTGTTGAAGCTGAGCGCCAGGTACACAGGATTCATTATACTATACTTTGAAAATTTCCACAATAAAAAGTGAAACAAAAAATGCTATAGTATATATGAATTCTAGAACAAGCACCGTAACCACTAAGTGCTGGGAGGCACAGTAAGCTAAGGAAGCAAAACATGATCTAAAAGGGAGTGTGGGGAGAGTTAGTGACTGCAGATTCTGTCTTAGATGTAGTCAGAATAGGAAAGAACACTGAAAAGGGGGAATTATTGGGAAACTACTTTGCCTCATTTGTACTACTGATATACAACAGAAGGCTGGAGAAGGTATATTATCCCTACAGGTGCTTTCCTCTTTTTTTTTTTTCTTTTTTTTTTTTTTTTGAGATGGAGTCTAGCTCTGTCACCAGGCTGAAGAGCAGTGGCGCAATCTCAGCTCACTGCAACCTCCACCTCACTGGTGGCCTCGAACTCGTGATCTCGTGATCCGCCTGCCTCAGCCTCCCAAAGTGCTGGGATTACAGGCGTGAACCACCATGCCTGGCCAGGTGCCATCTTAGTTCTAATTTCTGAATTTAATTTTTTTTCTCAATCTATTTCAATACAACCAGACTTGTTTAGGTAACACCTATTCCTTTTTATTTCTTCCTTCTTTTCCCCCAGAGTGTAGCACTCTTGTGCTACTTCCTTAGAGTTGCTGGTTCCTGGTAGAGACTGAATGCTTGATCACCATTATTATACAGCCTAAGCAAATAACACCACCATCACCTGACCCATCATCTGACCCACCAAGCCACACAACTGGGAAGGCACAGCAGCTCTCCATCATTGAGTGGAAGTAGCGTATATGAGATCAGCTTGAGAAGGACCTAAAGGTACAAACAAGTTGTATAAGAAGTGGCTCAGACTCAGAAAACACCTTCTCTTACCACACTGACACTTCTCCCTCAACTCATACCAATGACCTGATGGAGAGTTGCCTATGACCAGTTGACTGAGAAAGGAAAATATTCACAATGGTTTCTAGATGGTTATGCATTACATGATGACACCATTCAGGGGTCGGCCTGAAAGTGGGTTTGGGAAGAACTTCAAGCACTGGACCTGAAAGAAGACAGAACCAGAAGTGTGTATTTGCACTGATTATCAGCTGTAGCTAACAGTTTGGCTGGAAGGTTAAGGACACAGAAAGAACAAGATAGGAAAACTGCTGACAGTAAGGTTTGGAGAAGTAGTATATTGACAGACCTCTCCAAATAATTGAAGAATGTGTCCACATGAATACTCACCAAAGGGAATCTGTAGAGATTAGGCTCTAAAAAATTAGGTGTACAAGGTGATTCTCACTGTGAATGTGTGAATGCCATTCAGCTTTTTTTTTTTTTTTTTTTTTTTTTGAGACCGAGTCTTGCTCTGTCACCAGCTGCAGTGCAGTGGTGTGATCTCAGCTCACTCCAACTTGCACCTCCTGGGTTCAAGCAATTCTCCTGCCTCAGCCTCCCAAGTAGCTGGGGTTACAGGTGCGTGCCACCACACTGGCTAATTTTTGTATTTTTTGTAGAGACGTACAGGTGCCTTTTTTTTTTTTGAGATGGAGTCTCGCTCTGTCGCCCAGGCTGGAGTGCAATGGCAGGATCTTAGCTCACCGCAACCTCCACCTCCTGGGTTCAAGTGATTCTCCTGCCTCAGCCTCCTGAGTAGCTGGGATTACAGGCACGCACCACCATGCCCGGCTAATTTTTATATTTTTAGTATATAATATAATGGGGTTTCATCATGTTGGCCAGGATGGTCTCGATCTCTTGACCTCGTGATCTGCCCGCCTTGGCCTCCCAAAGTGCTGAGATTACAGGTGTGAGCCACCGCACCTGACCTCAGCTTCTTTTTATAGCTTCCCTCATCTTTGCTCAGTGGGATCAATGACACAGGCTTTCTCTCACCAATACTAATCTGACTACAGCCACTACTGAAAACCTCACAGAAACAGGAGTGTCTTGATATGGCAGAAGAAGAACATAGAACAAATGAACAAGAAGTCTTGATATGTTCCCCAGAAGAACAGCTGGTTACCTGACTGCACCCCTTCCATCATGAAACAGGCAGCAATTTTTTCTTATTGCAGTAGTTTTACTCTACATATGTATTTGCCTTTCTTGCCTGCAGTGCTTCTGCTAAAATCTCATCCCAATTTATAGAATGCCTCATTCCTGTCATAGTATCTCACATTGCATCAATTCTGACTAGAAAACTAATTTTACAGGCAAAGTAACGAGGGAGTGAAACACCCAGATAATTCGCTGGTTCATGTACCCTATCATTCCAAAACAGCTTGCTTCTGTGGATAGGCCTAGTGAAGACTCACATATGGTACCTGCTGGATGGTACTTTGTTGGCCTGGAGTGTTGTTTTTGGCAGGTTACAATATATTTCAATATATGGTGCTATTTTTCCCATAATAGAATACACAGGTCTAGGAACTAAAGTTAGTGGCTCTTCTCATGATTACCCTTAATGATCCTGTAACAAATACTTGCTTCTAGTCCTTGCAATATTGGGCCCTATTGGTTTAGAGGTTTTCCATTTCCAAAGAAAGACTGCTTCCATCTGAGAACACAAGGATTCCCATGAAACAGGTAAAAATTATAGACAGACTTTAAGCTCAGGGAATTCAATTAACATATCTAAACATTCAAATAATATACTACTTATTTGAATTCAATTAACACATCTCAACATTCAAATGATATACTACTTCTCTGAATTCAATTAACGTATCTCAACATTCAAATAATATACTACATATTTGAAGAATATACTAGGATTTAATAGTCACAGTTTTGGCAATTCACTAATAGTCCAAAGATCCACAATATATACTTTATTTGTCTGTAGTAATTAGTTTTCCGTCTGGAAAATGGTCTTCAAATGGCAGGTAAAACTTTAGTAAATGCAGAAACGGCATTTAACTTGTGGTGAGGTTTATATCAACACAGAACTTTCCAAAGAAATATGATTCCAGAGAGTACTAACGTCTGAATAAGCATTTCTCTATGAATTTGGGGATTCCCAAAGTTATATCTGGATGTATTTATAATTTACACCACCACTGAGTCCCGGACATCTATAACTACTTTTGGGAGAAGTAATGTAAATAAGCAATTCTAATCCAAGCTAATCTTGAAAAAGAAGTTAGGAGACAATTTTTCTTTCATTCTGAACTTATTTTAAAACACATAAAATTAAAACTATAAATATTAATATGTTTTGTTTCCTGTTTACTTTTTAATTATTATAATGAACAGAATACATATTTCTCTTTAGCCAACTGCCAAACTGGCACTCAAAATATTGAATTCAGCAAATATAAAGGATTACACACAGCCAAATAATGAGTAGGTATTTAATAAAGGCACTTGGTTAGGTAAGTGAAGACCACCAAAGCACAATAAATATAAATAGAAAGGCTCACAGAACTTTTTTTTTTTTATACAGCGTCCCATTCTGTCACCAATGCCAGAGTGCAGTTGAATGATCATGGCTCAGTGCAGCCTTGACCTCCGGGGGCTCAAGTGATCCTCCCACCTCAGCCTCTGGGTCTGCTGGGACTACAGCTGTGTACACCACCATGCCTGGCTAATTTTTTTTTTTTTCCATATTTTGTAAAGATGGGGTTTCACCACATTGCCCAGGCTGGAGAACTAGTTTTTTAAAAAAAATTAACAGAAATAAGTTTTCTATGCTGACTTGAAAATGAAGAGCTGAGAAATAATGAGTAATTTCTATGCCAGACATTGTTGTATTAACTAATTAAACCTCAAAATGATCCCATAAGACATTATTATTTATATCTTTGCTTTACAAAGGAAGAAATGAAAGCAAAACAGGTTAAGTAACTTGTCAACCAAGGTCACACAGCTATTAAGTGCCAAAGTAGAGACTAGGACCAAGCCTGACTGGCTTAAATCATCCTCTTACCCACTTTGCAGTGCGGTGTACATACCAAGGGCTGGGACAAGGGTGAAGTAAGACACTTGTCTTGGGTGCAAAATTAAAGAAGGCACCAAAAAAACCTCAGTGACCAGATAAGCATTTTAATGCAATATTTTAAAAATTTAGAATTAATGCAAAAATCCTATGATAAAATACCAACATTTTAAATAAAGATGGGATCAGAATTAATTTTCTTTGCGCCTTGAACTCCCATATGGCTTGTCATTGTTACTAGTTCTGTCTCTATTTAAAATTTTGTGCCTGAGGCAAGAGCCTCCCTCACTTCATTCGCCTCATCCTAGTCTAGGACCCAAACCAAATTTTTCCTTTAAGTCTTGAGCTCCGATCAATGACTGGCTAACCTTATCATAGTATAATAGTAATTATCTGAACTGCTGATACCATCTTTCTGAAACATGCAACAGGCAAAAGCATTCTATATTGAATGAATATTACTGAATATAATTAATACTGAATATTTGAAGCATTCACATTTTAAGATGAAGAGAAACCCAATTTTGACAAAATTCTATGCTCAGCTTTAGCCTGCTGTACTATCCTTACCACATTCAGTAATCACATACACATTTAACAAATATTTTTTGAGCACCTACTATGTACCACATCAAATTCGGTGCTCCAACAATAATGAAATGATCAAGTAGACTATATATTTAACAAATGTTTTTTGAGCACCCACTATGAACCACATGAAATTTGGTGCTCCAACAATAATGAAATGATTAAGTAGAATTTTTACATAGGAAAAGAGGGAAACAGAACAGTACTTTTTGGTACATATCTACTTATGGAGTTCTTATGGGGTCCATTTTCTCATTTAATCCTCATATTATCCCTATTGTGTAAATGAGAAGACAGGCTCAGAAAGGTTGTATTACTTGTCCAAAATCATCCAACTAGAAAGTGACAGAACTAGATCCAAACCCAGATCCACCTGGTTAAAAAAACCCACTTGCAAGACAATTCAAATTTCTACAAAGACTTCAAAGCAACCTAGAAAACATTTATGACAAGTCGGAAAATGAAAATATAGAAGTGTTTACTAGATTAAAACTACAAAAAAGTATGTTTGCATGTGGACAAACAGCAAAAGGAAATCATTGCATAAGTGTAGTTGATAGCAACATTAAAAAAATTTACACAATAAAGGGTACAGAAAAAAATCAGTTTAAGTTGGATAAAACAAATACCAGTGTCAACTTTGTAGTTTTACTACGTAAAATGAGCAGAAATGAGTTTGATATATGATATGCTTGATGTAGAAACTGAAGACTTTCAAGAAAAGCTTTAGTTATGAGTAATCTGAGCTTCCACATTCTATAAGGTCAACTATTTGGTTATCATCAGTACTACAAACAACAAAATGCTATCATTAAATATGACCTACCCAAATGTATAGCTGGAACTAAAACTTGAAATTTACATATATAATTTAGCAAAAGGTCACAGCATGGTCACTGAACGTAATTTAACCAATTACATAGTTTTTGTGTTTTCTTCACCATACTCAGTGATCATGTACTTTATATTTATGGCTTTCAACTTATTTCCCTACTTAAGAATGTCAGGTTCTGACTAACATTCATTAATACAAAAACTTGGTAGGAACATGAATTTCAGTAGTTTCTTGAATGTCTTAGGTCTGATCAGTGAAAACAAACAAAACATCCAGGAGGGATGTTTTAAATTAGAATAAGAAATATATTACAACAGAGAGAATAGTACTTTTACTAAACATTGGACTTAATTAAAATATGCAGTCACTTGGCCTGAGGAGCACTAATAAGTATTTGACTTTTTAAAAAATGCAAGAATGTGAAAAAAAATAGCAAACTAGCAATAATCCTAGAAAAGGTACAAGTGTTAAACATCACTATTTCTCCAGTTGATATTTCTCCAATAAGATAGGTGGTGCCTAATAATTGGTTAGAAAAACCTACAAAACCACTCTTGGGTTTTGTCAAATTATTACTGATAGTACAAAGTATTTGCACCTTGAAGAAACAAGCAACATTCTAAAGAAAATCAGTGCTTACTTGATAATCATTTCTCTTAATATTTGGAACATCCATGTTGTGAGTAGAAGGACAAATATCTTCATATTTTTTGCCCGTGAAAATATCAATTCCAACAAGGTGAACCTAACAGAGGAGAACAGGAAACCTGTTTAATCTCTGCCAAGTATATCACTCATTACACACACAAGAGCACAATACCAACGCTGATTACGACAGATTCTTTTTCTCCGCCTTCCAAGGTCATCTGATTTTACTTAAAAAAAAAAAAAAAGTAGTGGTCTTAAAATTAAGAGGCAGTAAACAACTAAACAGTATCACGACATGTCAAGACCCAATATAGTCCAGTGATTCAATTATGAGATTACACAAGAAAAATAAAGTGTAGGTTTCTTAGAATTGCTGGAACAGGTTTTCTCATCTGTAAACTGAATAGATCTTCTAAGTCACTAGGATTCAGGAAAGTTTCAGTTTCCAGTTAATGAACATTGTTAAGGGCCTAAGAAGGGAATGCTACCTTTCAGTATTCAACGTAATAACTTATCACCCAGTAATTGTGGGAAGGAAAAAACAGTGCTTATTACAAAATTTTAAGTATAGAAATCTCATGATCTGTAACGGAACACAAATGATCAAAGTCCCAACGCCAAAGCCAAAGCCTGATCTGCAAGGGCACTTACCTTGGCATGACCATGCTTTCCAGTTTTGGAAGTTGACATTTCCACTATTTTGCATGGTCGTCCTTTGAGCACCACGAAGCCGTTTTTGCGCAAGGCCGAACACTGCATAGGGTAAGTGCTGGAAGCCCCCGCATCTCCAGTAGTGAAATCAATTTCGTCCGCCATGGTGGGCTGGGGAGATGGTAGTTTTTCCGAGAGAACTACACACAAAAAGTTTGTGTTTGCTTTTCAACAGCGGGTATGTAGGCAGCGAAACGTCTCATTTCGGACAAGTTATGTGCCAGGCATCACGGGCCTGTTATTTCTGCACGTAAGGAACACCCACCCTAGACTAGTGGGCACTTTCTAACTCTGGCCTCTACAAACTTTTCCAGCTATTGCTTGGGGAGGTGGGATAAGAAGTAGCAGAGGAGCTCGCTGAGGGTGGGGACACCCGCCCAGGGCGCTCCTCCGCGCTGGAAACAGCAGGTTGCGGCCCCTATCGCCCCACCGCAGAAGCCGGCGACCTTCCCGCGCCGCCCAGCACTCGGCCGCCGCCCCGAACCCTACTGCGGGGTATCCAGCCCAGGCCGCACGTCCCCGCGAAGGATGCGGGGTAACAGAACCTGGCCGGCGGCACCCGGCCCTCTGCTAGCTGGCGCGCACCCAGCCCTCCACCCTTCAACGCCGCCGCCGCGGCCGCACACGCGCCCCCTGTTCTGCCGGCATCCTCTGCTCAGCTCGGCCCGGCCCGGCCCCACCAGGGCCTGAGCCCCGGCGGTCCCGCGCTCGCCTCTGTTCCCCCATCCATTCTCCTTCCTTCCCTCGGTCAGCGCTTGGCTCTGGGCGCCTTCCCCGGCCCTGCCTCGCTCTGGCCCCATCCCCACCAGCTTTTCCCCAGGTCCTCACCTTTCAGCTGGCAAAGAGTGCCTTTCGTCTGCGTATCCGCGCTGGTCCCCTACAGCTGCGGCGCCGGCGGCGGCGGCGGTGGCGGCCGCAGCAGTTCCAAGAGACGGGGCGGGGCCGCCACACTTTCCACACCCCAGCCTCCCCGCCCTTACCCGCCCCCACCTCAGCCCTATTTCCGGGATAGGCCCTGGAGCGTCACAGGCACCGCCCTCTCGGGCTACCATTGGCTACCAGATTCCCGAGGCTCCGCCCAGTCACGTGAAGAGCGCCCTGGCAACCCCACGTGCTGCGGATTAGTGCACTTCCGGCGTGGAGCGCACTTTCAGCAGTCTGATTGCCCAGGTTGAGCTCGCTGGCAGAGGAACTCGCGCCTTCCAACTCTTAGGTTTGTTGCGTTCGGGTCGCAGTCGACTTTAATGGGAACCAAGCCAGGCACCCAGTGACCCCTGCCATCAGGTGCGTGGCAGTTATCACATGACGATTGTCAGAACTCGCGAGGCGCGCCGATTCAGCGAGTGCCAGTGTGGCTGGCTGTGAAGCGAACTTTAGGTTCGAGCTTCTGGTTCAGCTTGCAGCCTTTCTTGGGGTTCGAACCTCCTCCTGGTCCTTGAAGAAGAACTCAGGCGCCGTATTTTATTACCTAGCTCGGCACCGCGGGTCCTGAGGACCCCATTCACCCCTTGGTGAGATTTTTGGCAGCGACTGGCGCGGGGTGCCCCTGTAGGGTCAGCGCTGCTCCCAGGAGTGGGAACTCCTGAAGCATCCGCCAGCTAACAAGCCAGCAGTGAAATGAATTAACCCACTTCTCACAGCAAAGGGTGTTGTGAAGTTGTGGAGGCGAAGGGTGTCTGACTTCTACGGCATTGTGGGTCCAGAGAGGTGTTCTGCCACCTCATCCCTTCTTTCATCCTGGCATTGGCATTCATTAGAGTTTGGGGTTTAACCCTGCCGCATTAGAACACTTAGATGGTCTTCAAAATTGATCTAGAGCTTGTAGACTGCAATAGAAAGGTTCTGAAAAGAGATGTGCTCCCCCTTCACAGTTTCATTTCACAACTCACCACAGTATCCTCTTGGGGAGGTGACCTAGGAAATTATTTCCCGTTGCATACCCGCATTTATGTGGTACTTTGATTTCCTATTGCTGTCTCATAAATAATCCCATACCTCACATTCCTATATGACTCTACAGTTTTCACATATCTTTCAAACATGTCCAATTTAACTTTTGCAATAAGTTACTGCCCTCTCATGTACTGAATTCAGCCTCTAGCTAATATACGAAGGAGCCATTACAGCAGTGGCTCATACCTGTAATACCAGCACGTTGGGAGGCTGAGGCAGGTGGGTTGCCTGAGCTCAGGAGTTTGAGATCAGCCTGGGCAGCATGGTGAAACCCCGTCTCTACCAAAAATACAAAAAATTAGGTGCATGTGGTGCCATGCACCTGTGGTCCCAGCTACGCGGGAGGCTGAGGTGGGAGGATCACTTGAGCCTGGGAGGTGTATATTGCAGTGAGCCGAGATCAGGCCACTGCACTCCAACCTGGGCGACAAAGTGAGACCACCCCCCTCCCCACTTCCAACCCCCCAAAAAGAAAGAGCCAGATTAGAATCTCGGTTCATTAGGTGTTTCTGCTTTTCCTTATACCTCCTAACTTTTCCCTATTGTTTTTAGAATGATCACTAATAGTATTTAGTATTTATATAGGCAGGTAGTGTACTAAATTTTTGATGTGCATTATTCCTTTGATTGTGACTGCTGTTCTCTATTTTTGACCTTTTTAAGTTATTCACATAAAGTAAAATTTGTCCCTTTTCTTTTTATGAGTTTTGAAAAACATATCTTGATCATCTGCTATGATCAAGATATGGAATATTTCCTGCATTCCAAAAGTTTTCTAGTGGCTTTTCGTGATCAGTTTCCTCCTTCTACACCCAGTCCCTGGCAAATATTAACAGTACCGTTTTAACCTGCATTTTTACTTACGGAAAAAGGAGAAAAGTTAAGCAATTTGCCCCATAATACAAAGCTAGTAAGTCAGAAAACCAAGACTGGAACCTAGGCAGTTTGGTTCCAGAGTCACTGCTCTACCTACCAACATATACTGCATTCACAAAAGATCTGGATTTGGAATCAAATGACTGGGCATCACTTATTCAATATATACAGTCAGTTCTCCTGAAGTCAGTAAGAATACTGAATTGGCAAATACTAAACTGGTGTTCCTAGGGGAAATACAGGGTTAGGTTCCTCTGAGCCTCTGGGCCACAACATTGGTTAATACGTGATTTTTAGTGTGTTTCTGTTTAGAGACACCTGATTTACTATATATTGTTGATTCATTAACATTAAACTCATGGCCAACAGCAATGTAATTCATGCCTGAAGGTAGCTTATCTAACATATGCTCTCTGTAAGGCACACTGTAGCTTTCTTGTGTTTTGGAACATTAGACAGCTCTTCAGCACAGTGTTTGGGGGCCATTTCATACAGTGAAATCACCAACAAAAAGCACAGCAATGCAAAAACTGGCGATAAACAGACTGAAAAGAATACTGGTTTATAGTTTGATAATGAAACAAGGGAGAGCATCACTGTGTTTGACCTCAGCTAAATGTGCATTAGATGGCGCAAGTCTCTCTGTATGTTCACAAATGACTTCAAAAGCACTGCAAGTATTGATTTTGAGATTATAAGTAAATTATGTCAAGTATGCAAATTTGCAAATATGAAATCAAAAAATAATGAAGATTGACTGTGTGTACTTTAGCAGCCTTACCTCTGGTATTACTATGTTGACCAAGAAAGCTTCTTGTTCCTAAGGTGCTTGCAGTCTAGTGCAGAAGACAGTCTAGTAATTTTAAAACATAAAACAAATGCTAGTAAAGAAATAACTATATGGCACTGAAAAAAGAGGCTTATCTAGGCTAGCTGGTGTCCAGTTAAAATTTGATACAAGCCACATATAATTTTGAGTTTTCTTTTAGACCCATAAAGTTAAAAAAGGAAACTAATTTCAAAAGTATATTCTGTTTAACTGAATATGTCCAAAATATTTTACATGCAACCAATATAAAAATTATTACTAAGATATTTGACTTTTTTTCCATACTAAGCCTTCAAAATCTGATGTATTTTACACTTTCAGTACATCTAAATTCAGAGTAGCTGTAATTCAGTGCTCAATAACTAGGCATGGTTGGTGGCTATCATATTGGGCATCATAGGTCTAGAAGGTTCAGGAACTGCTCCTCTGGGAGGATATCAATTTGAGATTTGAAAGCCAAATAGAAGTTAGCAATTGAGGCCGGGCATTGTGGCTCAAGCCTGTAATCCCAGCACTTTGGGAGGCCGAGACGGGCGGATCACGAGGTCAGGAGATCGAGACCATCCTGGCTAAACACAGTGAAACCCTGTCTCTACTAAACAATAAAAAAAAACTAGCCGGGCGAGGTGGCAGGCGCCTGTAGTCCCAGCTACTCCAGAGACTGAGGCAGGAGAATGGCATGAACCCGGGAGGTGGAGCTTGCAGTGAGCTGAGATCTGGCCACTGCACTCCAGCCTGGGTGACAGAGCAAGACTCCGTCTCACAAAAAAAAAAAAAAAAAGAAGTTAGCAATGGAGAGAAGTTTAGAAAAGGCACTTACTTTAGGCAAAGGAAATGGGGTTACAAAGGTGTATTGTATTGTGACAGAATCATGGCATCATTTGTACTGTAAATGGCTTAGTATGATGGTGTGTACCATAAAGATGGGTGAATTTGTACTTTCTCCCAAGGGCAATAGAGAAGCATTGGAACAGTACATACAAGAAAATGATAAGAAATTTTTATTTTTTAAAATTTATTTATCTTTTGAGATGGAGTCTCGCTCTGTCACCCAGGCTGGAGTGCAGTGGTGTGATCTCGGCTCACCGCAACCTCCACCTCCCGGGTTCACGCCATTCTCCTGCCTCAGCCTCCCGAGTAGCTGGGACTATAGGGCGCCCACCACTATGCCCGGCTAAATTTTTTTTTTTTTTTTTTTGTATTTTTAGTAGAGATGGGGTTTCACCATGTTAGTCAGGATGGTCTCAATCTCCTGACCCTGTGATCCACCCACCTTGGCCTCCCAAAGTGCTGGAATTACAGGCATGAGCCACTGTGCCCAGCCTTTTAAAAAAAAATTTAGACCATTCTAGTTGTGATATGGAGTATTTTTTAGTAGAAAATATTGGAGGTAGGAAATCAATTAGACATAATTTTGTTGAACAAACATGATGAATGACAAGATTGCAGAGTTACAAGGGAAAATGGAAAAAATGTCATAATTAATTGAATGTTAAGGGTCAAAATGGGGAAGCACAGAGTACGAAGAAGAGGAAAGAGTCAAATTAAGACTCAACAGTTTATGGTGTAAAAATCTGGGTGAATGGTGGTGAATTTTCATTGAGATAGAAAATACAGGAGAAAAAGCAGTTTGCAAGGAAAGTTGAGTTCACTTTTGGGCAGATTGAGTTTAAGGTTCCTATGGGAAAGGGAACTATCTGAAGTAGAGATACATGTTTATGAATCAGTATATAGGTGATTATTAAAGCTATGAAGGTGGAATATTTAGGGGAAGAATGCATAATGAAAAAAGAGGAGTGAGAAATAGAGCTCTGTGCTATTTAAAGGATCACCAGTGGAAGAGGAGAATGAGAAAGAGCATTGTATTTCTTAGGGTTTTTTGGTTGCAAGCAACAGAAAACAGTTCCTACCAATTTAAGCAAAAAGCACGTCTTTATAGGACTCATATGGAATAACTACAGGTTTGAAAGGAAGCCTGAAAGGACAGAAACTGTGCAACTTTAGAGTTTCTGTGGAAAGAACCATTGTATAGTCTCATCTGATGCTATTAGAATTAACAACCTACAAGTGTTAATACAAAGTCTAAAAGTTAAAGTTCGGGAAGATGGAATTCTGATTGCTCTAGCTTTCATTTGCCGTCCACCCCTTAACAAAGTGCCTTGCTTCAATAGTCCTGTTTCTACCTCTTGCAAACCAAAAGTATCTGGGACAGATCTCAATCAATTTAGAATGTTTATTTTGCCAAGGTTAAGGATGCACTTGTGATACAGCTTCAGGAGGTCCTAATGACATGTTACCAAGGTGGTCAAGGTACAGCTTGATTTTATACATTTTTTTTTTTTTTTTGAGACGGAGTCTCACTCTGTTGCCCAGGCTGGAGTGCAGTGGCACGATCTTGGCTCACTGCAAGCTCTACCTCCCGGGTTCAAGCAATTCTCCTGCCTCAGCCTCCCGAGTAGCTGGGACTACAGGCACCAGCCCCCACGCCCGGCTAATTTTTGTATTTTTCGTAGAGACAGGGTTTCACCATGTTGGCCAGGCTGGTTT
>NW_012116143.1:700863-714940 GCF_000951035.1 Colobus angolensis palliatus | reverse complement strand
CCTGGCTAATTTTTTGTATTTTTAGTGGAGACAGGGTTTCACCATGTTAGCCAGGATGGTCTCAATCTCCTGACCTCATGATCCACCTGCCTTGGTTTCCCAAAGTGGTGGGATTACAGGCATGAGCTACCGCGCCTGGCCAATTTTATATATTTTTGGGAGACATGAAATGTTGGTCAATACATGTAAGTTGTATGTTGTTTCAGTCTGAAAAGACAGGACAACTCAAAGTGGGGTGGGGTTGGGGGTGGCAGTGGGTCTTCCAGGTCATAGGTAGATAAAAGACAAAATGGTTGCATTTTTCTGAGTCTTCAATCAACCTTTCACTGAATATACAATTCACATGTGAGAGGGGTTTAGAGGAATAGTTATTTATGCCTTAGTCTGGCTCGTGAATCTGCATTTTTACATGAACAGTGGGGCCTAGAAAGCAATCAGATATGTATTTGTCTCAGTTGAGCAGAGAGATGACTTTGAGTTCTGTTTTTTGTCCCTTACCTGTGAAGATAAGCTATCAATTTACATTGCCAGGGTGAAAATCAGCAGAACCGTTTTAGTGTAAAGATCATGAGGTCCACAAGGAATTTTCTTGTGGGCAAATTGTGATGGAGGTTTGTATATTTTTTATCTTTGTAGCTATCTTATTTAGGAATAAAATGGGATGCAGGTTTGCTTGATGCAGTTTCCAGCTTGACTTTTCCCTTTGGCTTGGTGAGATTTGTTTTCCTTTCACACTTTGCTTTATATCAAGGAGGTTCAACCATGTTGATTTCTTTTTAAACGGAATAGCCCTGGATTTAGAATAGCATTAACTAAACCAGCAAACTGTCTGACATAGCTGCACAAAAATACAATGACATATATACCTACATCAACAAATTAAGCCTGATTTAATTTTATTGATCTATGGTTGGGCACCCTGCGTTTCCCAAATAATTTTTGTATTGTTGACCGTATAAATCAACAAATGCCTGTAACTTATTTCGTGGCCAAACTTTTACTTTCAGGTGGTTTAATTTCAATTTCAGGTAGTTTAATTTGACTTTCAGTCTCCACGTTGGGATTGGATCCTGGCCTCAGTAACAATGAAGGGTGGAGCATAAGGGAATTAATGGCTTCCTCCTCAAGGGAGTGACGGTTTCCTCAGGCAAAGCAGATACAGTTGTTTACAAGAAACCCTCTTTGTCAGATTATGTGTTGTTGATAGCATTTACAGAGGATTTGGAGGTTTGGAGTACTTCAACTTCTATGTCCCCATTTTTCCTTGTAGAGCTTTCCCTTATCAGTTGTCTAAAATTTACAAATCAGACCAGCAATGCACAGATTCAAACTCTTAAATTTGTTTCAAAGAAATCTTAGCTTTTGAGTCAGTATTTTTTTCTTGTTCTAAGGTGAAATTTAGGGAACAAACTTCTCGTGGTTTAAGTTACCTGGTCCTGTCTGAAGTTGTCATCTCACCCCCAAAGTCCTAAAACTTTTTGCATCCTTTAACCTCTTTAAATTGTTGGGTGGCAGCAGTTACCAGTTTCCTTCAGTTACAGCTTCATTTTCAGTGGCCATGCAGCCTAAGAGATAATTTGTTGAGCGGTTTCACCACTGCATAACACAGACTACTATGTTCTGCTTTTGTAATTTGAACTTAGAATTAACGATCTTCTACCCCATCTTGGCTCTATCCAATTCTTAATAACCATATTTGCAAGATAATGTATGGGCTGCAACTCTCTGGTAGATTAGTTAGGGTTCTTTGGTTGCAAGCAAAAGAAACAAATTTTTAAAAAGTTAAGCAAAAAGGGAATTTTATGAAATAGTTTGAAGGAGCTGCCACAATTGAGAGAAAGAAGGAAAAACTATGTAGAAAGGAATCAAGCAGCTCTGGGCATCTCGATAGCAAATATGGCTCTGCCATTGAAACAAAGAAGTTCAAATCGTTTGAGATGATAGTTGTTTCCTTAGTGGGTGAATGTGTTTTAACTTTGGGAAGGTTCAGAGTTATGTATAGAAATAAAGAAATTGGGTCCTCTCCCGGGATTGATGGTACAAATTTGATTTTTAGTTGTATGTAATATTAAAGATAATTTAGCATATTCAAGTGAAGATAAGCCTTGAGATTCCAAATTTTAAAATGTATAATTGAGTGATTGGATTAAACTTGTAGTTTTAAATTGAAATCTTTCTAAGTGCAGTGGTTTAAATGTTACCTCCAAAACTCATGCTGAAACTTAATCCCCAATGGAACAGTATTACGAGGTGAGGCTTTTAAGAGGTGATGGGGTCATGAGGGCAGAAAGATGGATTAATGCATTAATCGATTAATGGGTTATCACTGGAATGGGTTAGTTATCACAGTGGGTCTATTATAAAAGTCAGTTTGGCATGCTCTTTTCCTTTCCATGTGATGCCCTCTACCATGTTATGACACAAGAAGGTCCTTACCAGAAGCCAACTGAATGCCAGCACCATACCCTTGGAATTCCCACAATCCAGAATTGTAAGAAATAAATTAATTTTCTTTAAAAAACAACCCAGTCTCAAGTATTCTAGTATAACAACAAAAAACAGACTAATGACACTAAGTTTTAAAATAATATGGTAACATTTAGAAGATCTTAAGACTAGCCATATTTATGACTTAAATTTATTTTTTTTATGAGAGCTCTGTTTATACTTGGGAAGGTCTTATTTATTTACTAGACTATTGAGGTACATTTAAAAAAAGCAATGTATTGAACTTTTAAATACAATATGTACTGTTTAAGAGTGTTTAGATTTGTAATTGGGACCAAGCATTCATTAAAAGCTCGCTTAAAATTGATTAAACTTCTGTGCTATATTGGTAAGTAGAATGATGAGATTTATAAGTTGAATTTAAGGAAGACTCCAGATGGAGATGTAAATCTATTAGAAGGTAGGAAGAACACTTGAAATGGTAAATATATGGGTAAATATAAAATATTATATATTTTTCTTCTAATTTTTTAAGAGTCATGCGATTGATTAAAAAACTATAACAATACTGTAATCTGGGGTTTATTACATTTGTAGATGTAATGTATATGATAACCAGCACAAAAAATGAGAGGTAAGTGAAAGTATATTGTTGCAAGGTTTTTAGATTTCTTGTGAAGTTTTCTAATACTACCTCTAACTAGACTAAAATTAGATAACAATGCATATTATAGTTCTTAGAATAACCATTAAAAGCAATATAAAGAGAAATCACTAAAAAGCAACTGAAATAATTGAAATGGAATTCTAAACAATATTAGATTTACCACCCCCATGTCCAAAAAAATAGCAGGAAAGTATAAACAAATAAACAAATCAGATGGGGTAAATAGAAAACAAATAACAAATTGATAAGTTTAGCCGTATGCGTAATTACATTAAATATAAATGGATTAAACACTCAAAAGGCTGAGATTGTCAGATTAGAGATCACACAAAATACCCAATTATATGCCATCTATAAGAAACACTTTAAATATAAAGCATTTTTAAATATAAAATTTCTTGAAAAATACAACATACCAAAATGGACACAAGGTGAAATAAAATCTTAATATTTATTTATTTATTTATTTGAGTTGGAGCCTTGCTTTGTCATCCAGGCTGGAGTGCAGTGGTGCGATCTCAGCTCACTGCAACTTCTGCCTCCTGGGTTCAAGTGATACCCCTACCTCAGTCTCCTGAGTAGCTGGGATTATAGGTGCCTGCCACCACGTCCTGCTAATATCGTGTGTATATATACATACACACACACACACACGTATATAAAATTTTTTTTTGTGTCTATATATATATACACACAAAATTAGCAGGGCGTGGTGGCAGGCACCTATTACATGTATACACACACACACACACACACACACACATAATTTTTTTTTTTTTTTTTCGGTGGAGATGGAGTTTCACCACATTGTCCAGGCTGGTCTCAAACTCCTGACCTCAAGTGATCCACCTGCACTGGCTTCCCAAAGTTCTGAGATATGTATGGGGGAGCAGTCTAATCTCCTTCTTCTCCTTCTTTGACAGAGTTACAGCTTTTGCTGGGAAACCTGAAAAGCCCAGGTATCTAAAACTAAATCTTCCTAAGTGAAGGAGAAATACGATCCTTTCCAGATAAGCAAATGTCGAGGGGGTTTGTTACCACCAGAGCTGCCTTACAAGAGATCTTGAGAGGATCAGTAAATACAAAAAGGAAAGACCACTACCAGCTAAAACAAAAACACACTTAAATATACAGAACAGTGACACTATACAGCACCCACACAAACAAGCAAGCATGATAATCAGCTGACAGCACAATGACAGGATCAAATCTACACATATCAATACTAACTGATATGGTTTGGCTGTGTCCCCACCCAAATCTCATCTTGAATTGTAGCTCCCATAATCCCCATGTGTTATGGGAGAGACCTGGTGGCAGGTATGTCAATCATGGGGGTGAGTTTTTCTTTTGCTGTTCTCAATAGTGAACAACTCTCATGTTTTTATAAAGGGCAAATCCCCTGCACACACTCTCTTGCCTGCCACCGTGTAAGATGTGCCTTTGTTCCTCCTTCCCATTCCACCATGATTGTGAGGCTTCCTCAAACATGTGAAACTGTGAGTCCATTAAACCTCTTTTTCTTTATGAATTATCCACTCTCAGGTATACCTTTATTAGCAGTGTGAGAACAGACTAATACAAGTAAATTGGTACCAGTAGTGGGGGGCAGGGGAGTGCTGTTATAAGGATACCTGAAAATGTGGAAGTGACTTTGGAACTGGGTAACAGGCAGAGGCTGGGGCAGTTTGGAGGGCTCAGGAAAAGATAGGGAAATGTGGGAAAGTTTGGAACTTCCTAGAGACTTGTTGAATGGCCTTGACCAAAATGCTGATAGTGATATGGACAATAAAGTCCAGACTTAGGTGGTCTCAGATGGAGATGAGGAACTTGTTGGGTAACTGGAGCAAAGGTGACCGTTATTATGCTTTAGCCAAGAGATTGGCAGCATTTTGCCGCTGCCCTAGAGATCTATGGAACTTTGACCCTGAGAGAGATGATTTAGAGTATCTGGAGGAAGAAATTTCTAAATGGCAAAGTGTTCATGAGGAAGCAGAGCATAAAAGTTTGAAAAATTTGCTGCCTGATGATACAGTAGAAAGAAAAACCCATCTTCTGGGGAGAAATTCAAGCCCACTGCAGAAATTTGCATAAGTAATGAGAAGCTGAATGTTAATCATCAAGACAGTAGGAAAAATATCTCCAGGGCATGTCGGAGACCTTCTTGGCAGTCCCTCTCATCATAGGCCCAGATGCCTAGAAGGAAAAAATAGTTTCATGGGCTGGGCCCAGGGAACCCCTGCTGTGTGCAGCCTGGGGACTTGGGATGTCCTGCATCGCAGCCTCCAGCTGTGGTTAAAAGGGGACAAGGTACAACATGATCCATGACTTAAGAGGGTGCAAGCCCCAAGTCTTGGCAGCTTCCATGTGGTGTTGAGCCTGTGGGTGCACAGAAGTCAACAATTGAGGTTTGGGAACCTCTGCCTATATTTCAGAGGATGTGTGGAATGTCCAGGCAGAAGTTTGCTGCAAGGACGGATCCCTCATGGAGAACCTCTGCTAGGGCAGTGTGGAAGGGAAATGTGGGGTCAGAGCCTCCACACAGAGTCCCCACTGGGGCACTGCCTAGAGGAGCTATGAGACTACCATCCTCCAGACCCCAGAATGGTAGATCCACCAACAGCTTGCATCGTGTGCCTGGAAAAGCCATGGGCACTCAACACTAGCCCATGAAAGCAGCCAGGATAGGGGGCTGTACCCTGCAATACCACAGGAGTGGAACTGCCCAAGGGCTTGGGAACTCACCTCTTGCATCAGTGTGACCTGGATGTGAGATCTGGAGTCAAAAGAGGTAGTTTTGGAGCTTTAAGATGCCCTGCTGGATTTTGGACTTGCATGGGGCCTGTAGCCCCTTTGTTTTGGCCAATTTCTCCCATTTGGAATGGGTTTATTTACCCAATGCCTGTAACCCCCATTGTATCTAGGAAGTAACTAACTTGCTTTTGATTTTGCAGGCTCATAGGCAGAAGGGACTTGCCTTGTCTCAGATGAGACTTTGAACTTGGATTTTTGAGTTAATGCTGGAATGGGCTAAGACTGTAGGGGACTGTTGGAAAGGCATGATTGGTTTTGAAATGTGAGGACTTGAGATTTGGGAGGGGCCAGGGATGGATTGATATGGTTTGGCTCTGTGTCCCCACCCAAATCTTGTCTTCAGTTGTAGCTCCCATATTCCCCGTGTGTCATGAGAAGGACCCGATGGGAGGTAATTAAATCATGGGGGTAGGTTTTTCTTGTGCTGTTCTCATGATAGTGAATAAATCTCATGAGACCTGATGATATTATAAAGGAGAGTTCCCCTGCACCCACTGTTTCCTGCTGCCGTGAAAGATGTGCCTTTGCTCCTCCTTCATCTTCCACCATGATCGTGAGGCCTCCCCAGCCATGTGGAATGGTGAGTCATTAAACCTCTTTTTCTTTATAAATTACCCAGTCTCTGGTATGTCTTTATTAGTAGTCTGAGAACAGACTCTTAGACTAACCTTGAATGTAACTGGGCTAAATGCCCCACTTAAAAGGCACAGAGAGGCAAGCTGAATAAAAAAAGCAAGACCCAATGGTATGCTGTCTTCAGAGACCCATCTCATATGTAATGACACCTGTAGGCTCAAGATAAAGGGATGGAGGAAAATCTACCAAGCAAATGGAAAACCAATAAAAGCAATCCTAATTTCAGACAAGACAGAGTTTAAACCAACAAAGATTAAAAAACAACAACAACAACAACAAAAAAACAAAGAAGGGCATTACATAATGGAAAAGGGTTAAATTCAACAAGAAGACCTAACTATCCTAAATATATATGTACCCAACACAGGAGCACCCAGATTCATAAAGCAAGTTCTTAGAGACCTAGAAAGAGACATAGACTTCAACACAATAATAGTGGGAGATTTAAACACTCCACTGACAGTATTAGATCATCCAGGCAGAAAATTAACCAAGGTATTCAGGACCTGAACTCAACATTGAACCAAATGGATCTGACAGACCTCTACAGAACTCTTCACCCCAAAGCAACAGGATATATATTTTTCTCCTCGGCATATGGCACATACTCTAAAATCGACCATGTAGTTGGACATACAACAACCCTTAGCACATACAAAAGAACCAAAATCATACCAAACAGTCTCGGACCACAGTGCAATAAAAGTAGAAGTCAAGACTAAGAAAATCACTCAAAACCATGCAATTACATGGAAATTAAACAACATGCTCCTGAATGACTTTTGGATAAATAATAAAATTAAGGCAGAAATCAAGAAGTTCTTTGAAACCAACAAGAACAAAGATACAACATACCAGAATCTCTGGGAAACAGCTAAGGCGGTGTTAAGAAGGAAGTTTATAGCACCACATGTCCACATCAAAAAGTTGGAAAGATCTCAAATTAACAACCTAACATCGCAACTGAAAGAATTAGAGGCCGGGCGCGGTGGCTCAAGCCTGTAATCCCAGCACTTTGGGAGGCCGAGACGGGCAGATCACGAGGTCAGGAGATTGAGACCATCCTGGCTAACACAGTGAAACCCCGTCTCTACTAAAAATACAAAAACTAGCCGGGCGAGGTGGCAGGCGCCTGTAGTCCCAGCTACTCGGGAGGCTGAGGCAGGAGAATGGCGTAAACCCGGGAGGCGGAGCTTGCAGTGAGCTGAGATCCGGCCACTGCACTCCAGCCTGGGCAACAGAGCGAGACTCCGCCTCAAAAAAAAAAAAAAAAAAAAGAATTAGAGAAGGAAGAGCAAATCAATTCCAAAGGCAGTAGAAGATAAGAAATAACCAAAACCAGAGCTAAACTGAAGGAAATCAATACACCAGTAACCATTCAAGAGATCAACAAATCCAGGAGTTTGTTTTTTGAAAAAGTTGATAGGCTGCAAGCTATAAAGAAGAAAGAGAAAAGATCCAAATAAACACAATTAAAAATGACAAAGGGAATGTTACCACTGACCCCACAGAAATAAAAATAACCATCAGAAACTACTATGAACACCTCTATGCACACAAACTACAAAACCTAGACTGAACCAGGAAGAATTTGATTCCCTGATGAGACCAATAATGAACTCCAAAATTGAATCTGCAATAAATAACCTACCAACCAAAAAAAGCCCAGGACCAGATGGATATACAGCCAGATTCTATCAGATGTATGATGCCATTCCTACTGAAACTATTCCAAAAATCTGAGGAGGAGGGACTCCTCCCCAACTCATTCTATGAGGCTAGGTTCATTCTGATACCAAAACCTGGCAGAGACACAACAAAAAAAGATATTCAGGTCAATATCCTTGATGAACATTGATGCAAAAATCCTCAACAATATACTTGTAAACTAAATCCACGAGCAAATAAAAAAGCTAATCCACCATGGTCAAGTAGGCTTCATTCCCAAGATGCAAGATTCGTTCAACATACACAAATCAATAAATGTGATTCATCACATAAACGGAACTAAAGACCAAAACTGTATGACTGTCTCAATAGATACAGAAAAGACTTTTGATAAAATTCAATGCCTTTTCATTTTAAAAACTCTCAATAAACTAGGTGTTGAAGGAACATACCCTAACCCACAGCCAGCATCATAATGGGTGGGTAAAACCTAGAAGGACTCCCCTTTAAAACCAGTACAAGACAAAGATGCCCTCTCTCACCACTCCTATTCAATATAGTATTAGAATTCCTAGCCAGAGCAATCAGGCAAGAAAAGAAATAAGGGGCATCCAAATAGGAAGACAGGAAGTCAAACTATCCCTATTTGTAGATGACATGATTCCATAGCTAGGAAACTCCATAGTCTTGGTCCAAAAGCTCCTTGATCTGATAAACAATTTCAGTAAAGCTTCAGGATACAAAATCATTGTTCAAAAATCACTAGCACTTCTATACACCAACAACAGCTGAGAGCCAAATCAGGAAGGCAATCCTATTCACAATGGCCTCAAAAAGAATAAAATACCTAGGAATACAGCCAACTAGGGAGACAAAAGAACTCTACAAAGAGAACTATAAAACACTGCTCAAAAAAATCAGAGAAGACAGAAACAAATGGAAAAACATCCCATGCTAATGGATAGCAAGAATAACATCAAAATGGCCAGACTGCCTAAGATAGTCTGCAGATTCAGTGCTATTCCTATCAAAATACCAATGACATTCTTCGCAGAACCTGAAAATATTTAAAAATTCATATGGAACAAAAAAAGAGCCCGGATAGCCAAGGCAATCCTAAGGAAAAAGAACAAAGCTGTAGGCATCATACTACCTGACTTCAAACTATACTACTGGGCTACAGTAACCAAAACAGCATAGTACTGATACAAAAACAAGCACATAGAGCGATGAAACAGCATAGAGAGCCCAGAAATAAGTTGCACACCTATTACTGTCTGATATTTGACAAAGCTGACAAAAACAAGCAATGGTGATAAGACTCCCTATTTAATTAATGGAGCTGGGATAACTGGCTAGCCGTATGTGGAAGACTGAAGCTGAACCCCTTACACCTTATACCATATGCAAGAATCAACTCAAGATGGATTAAAGACCTAAATGTAAAACCCAAAACTATAAAAACCCTGGAAGACAACCTAGGCAGTATCATTCTAGACATAGGAATGGAGAAAAATTTCATGACGAAGACACCAAGAGCAGTTGCAGCAAAGGTAAAAATAGAACAATGAGCTCTAATTTAATTAAAGAGCTTTTGACAGCAAAACAAAAACAAAAACAAAAACAAAAACCCAGAGTAAACAGCCTATAGAATGGGAGAAAATATTTGCAAACTACGCATCTGACAAAGGCCTAATACCAAGCATCTATAAGGAACTAAAAAAATTTACAAGTGAAAAGCAAACAACCTCATTAAAAATTGGGCGAAGGACATGAACAGACACTTTTCAAAGGAAGACATACATGCAGCCAACATACACGTGAGAAAAAGCTCAATGTCACTGTTTGTTAGAGAAATACAAATCAAAACTACAATGAGATACCTTGTCACACTAGTCAGAATGGCGATTACTAAGTAAAAAAAAATTCAGATGCTGGCAAGGTTGCAGAGAAAAGGGAACACTTATACATTGTTGGTGGGAGTATAAATTAGTTCAACCATTGTGGAAAGAAATGTGGTGATTCATCAAAGAGCTAAAAGCAGAACTACCATTTGACTCAGCAATCCCATTACTGGGTATATACCCAGAGGAATATAAATCATTCTACCATAAAGACACATACATACACGTGAATATTCATTGCAGCACTATTCACAAAAGCATAGAATCAATCTAAATGCCCATCAGTGACAGATTGGATAGAGAAAATGTGGCACATACACACTGTGGAATACTATGCAGCCTGTAAAATAATGAGATCATGTCTTTTGCAGGAACATGGATGGAGCTCGAGGCTTAGCTAAATGATACGAACTCATAAGCACAAAGAAGGAAACAACAGATATGGTCTATTTGAGGGTAGAGGATGGGAGGAGGGAGAAGGGTAGAAAAGTTAACTATTGGGTACTGGGCTTCATACCTGGGTGATGAAATAATCTGTACAACAAACCCCTGTGACATGAGTTCACCTGTGTAACAAACCTTCACACGTACACCTGAACCTAAAATAAATGTCGTTTTTTTAAAGAAACAAAATTGTTTGTGCCTCAAAGGACACCATCAAGAAAGTGAAAAGAAAACCCATTGAAAGGGAGAAAATATTTCATATATATATACATATCATATCAAATATATAAAATACCTGATAAGGGTATGTAAAGAACTGTTACAAGGGCCGGGCGCAGTGGCTCACACCTGTAATCCCAGCATTTTGGGAGGTCGAGGCGGATGAATCACTTGAGGTCAGGAGTTTGAGACCAGCCTGGCCAACATGGTGAAACCCCGTCTCTACTAAAAACACAAAAATTACCCAGGCATGGTGGTGCACTCCTGTAATCCCAGCTACTCAGGAGGCAGAGGCTGGAGAATGTCTTGAACCCAGGAGGTGGAGGCTGGAGAATCACTTGAATGCAGGTGGTAGAGATTGCAATATGCTGAGATTATGCCACTGCACTCCAGCCTGGGTCACAGAGCAAGACTCCATCTTAAAGAAAAAAAAGAAAGAAAGAAAGAAAAAGAACTGTTTTAAGTCAACAGTAAAGACAACCCAATTAAAAGATGGGCAAACAGTTTCAATAAACATTTCTCCAAAGAATACATAGAGATGGTCAATAGGCAAATAAAAAGATGCTTAACATCATTAGTTATTGGGGAATACATATCAAAACTACAATGAGATACTTCTTTGCACCCAGTAAGATGGCTAAAACAAAAAACACAGACAATATCAAGTGCTGGCAAAGATTGAAGAAATTTGAGCTCTCATACATTGTAAAATGGTGCAGCTGCTTTGGAAAAGTTTGTCAGTTTCTCAAAATGTTAAACTTAGCGTCAGCATGTGACCTAGGAATTCTATACCTTGATATATGCCTAAGAAAATTGAGAATGTACATTTATCAAAAAACTTGTATGCTGATGTTCATAACAGCATACTCATAATAGTAAAAAAGTGGAAACCACCCAAACATCAACTGATGGATGAATAAATGAAATGTGGTATTCTGTAACGGAATATTCAGGAATGAAAAGGAATGAAGTACTTACATATAGATCAGACTTGAAAAATTGTACAGTATAAAAGAAGCCAGTCACAAAAGGCTGCATCTTCTATAATTCCACTTATGTGAAGTGCCCAGAATAGGCAAATCTATAGGTTAGTGGTTGTCAATGCTTGGGTGGAAGGGAGAATTTAGGAGTGACTAGTAATGGGTACAAGGTTTTTTTTTTGGTGATGACAGTTTACTGAAATTAGTTAATGCTGATGGTTGCACAATGCTGAATATACTAAAAACCATTGAATTATATTTTAAAAAGATGAATTTTATGGTAAGGGAATTATATCACCAAGTTTGTTACTTAAAATACTTTAAAAGGATGCAATTTATAGTAAGGGAATTATATCTCAATAAATCTGTTAATTAAAAAAGAAGAAACGTAATGATTAATACTCCCTCACTTGTAATTCTAACATGCCATGGTGGAGGTCTTATTACAGATTTATTCCTTTGTATGCTTTCTGTGAAAAATTACATTTCTTTCCATGACTGTCCTACAGAGGAGATAGAAAAATTAATATAATTCACCACATTAACAGAAAAGTGTTTAAAAAATTATATGATTATCTGTATAGAAAAAGCATTTGACAACACCTAATACCCATTCTTGAAAACAACTCTCAGCAAACTAGGAGTGTACAGGAACTTCTGTAACGAAATAAAGTGCATTTATGAAAAAAGCCCAACAATGAACATTATACAGTAAGAGTTTGAATGCTTTCCCTCCATTATTTATTTTCTATTGTGACCATAGCAAATTGCCACAGATTTGGTGTCTTTTTTTTTGTTTACATTTTTGTTTTTATTATACTTTAAGTTCTAGGGTACATGTGTACAATGTGCAGGTTTGTTACATATGTATACATGTGTTGGTGTGCTGCACCCATTAACTCGTCATTTACATTAGGTATATCTCCTAATGCTATCCCTCCCCCTGCCCCCACCCCACAACAGGCCCCAGTGTGTGATGTTCCCCACCCTGTGTCCAAGTGTTAATTCTCATTGTTCAATTCCCACCTGTGAGTGAGAACATGCAGTGTTTGGTTTTCTGTCCTTGCGATAGTTTGCTGAGAATGATGGTTTCCAGCTTCATCCATGTCCCTACAAAGGACACGAACTCATCCTTTTTTATGGCTGCATAGTATTCCATGGTGTATCTGTGCCGCATTTTCTTAATCCAGTCGATCATTGATGGACATTTGGGTTGGTTCCAAGTCTGTGCTATTGTGAGTAGTGCTGCAATAAACATACGTATGCGTGTGTCTTTATAGCAGCATGATTTATAATCCTTTGGGTATATATCCAGTAATGGGATGGCTGGGTCAAATGGTATTTTTAGTTCTAGATCATTGAGGAATCGCCACACTGTCTTCCACAGTGGTTGAACTAGTTTACAGTCCCACCAACAGTGCAGAAGTGTTCCTATTTCTCCACATCCTCTCCAGCACCTGTTGTTTCCTGACTTTTTAATGATCGCCATTCTAACTCACGTGAGATGGTATCTCATTGTGATTTTGATTTGCATTTCTCTGATGACCAGTGATGATGAGCATTTTTTCATGTGTCTATTGGCTGCATAAATGTCTTCTTTTGAGAAATGTCTGTTCATATCCTTTGCCCACTTTTTGATGGGGTTGTTTGATTTTTTCCTTTTTTTCTTTCTTTCTTTTTTTTTTTTGAGATGGAGTCTTGCTCTGTCTCCCAGGCTAAGAGTGCAGTGGCCGGATCTCAGCTCACTGCAAGTTCTGCCTCCTGGGTTTACACCATTCTCCTGCCTCAGCCTCCCGAGTAGCTGGGACTACAGGCGCCCAACACCTCGCCCGGCTAGTTTTTTGTATTTTTTAGTAGAGACGGGGTTTCACCGGGTTAGCCAGGATGGTCTCAATCTCCTGACCTCATGATCCACCCGTCTCGGCCTCCCAAAGTGCTGGGATTACAAGCTTGAGCCACCGCACCCAGCCTCGATTTTTTCTTGTAAATTTGTTTAAGCTCTTTGTGGATTCTGGATATTAGCCCTTTGTCAGATGAGTAGATTGCAAAAATGTTCTCCCATTCTGTAGATTGCCTGTTCACTCTGATGGTAGTTTATTTTGCTGTGCAGAAGCTCTTTAGTTTAATTAGATCCCATTTCTCAATCTTGGCTTTTGTTGCTATTGCTTTTATTGTTTTAGACATGAAGTCCTTGCTCATGTCTGTCCTGAATGGTATTGCCTAGGTTTTCTTCTAGGGTTTTTATGGTTTTAGGTCTAACATTTAAGTCTTTAATCCATCTTGAATTAATTTTTGTA
>NW_012116143.1:605221-694971 GCF_000951035.1 Colobus angolensis palliatus | reverse complement strand
CTGGGAGTTGGAGACTGGAGCTGTTCCTATTCGGCCATCTTGCTCCGCCCCGATCCTGCATCATCTTTTCTCTGCTACTTCCCCTTCAGCATGTATCTGATTGACTCTTCTGCCTTCTTCTTCTACTCTCAAGGGCTTATGTAATTACATTGGGTCCACCTAGCTAATTCAAAATAATCTCTTTAATTTAAGGTTAGTTTATTAGTAACCTTAAATTTATCTTCAGAATCTCTACACAGCAATATCTAGATTAGTATTTGAATAATCAGGGGATGGGAATCTTAGGGCACATCTTTAGAATTCTGCCTATCATACCCTTTAAGAACAGGAACAAGACAAGGATATTCACCATAACCACTCTTATTCAACATTGTATTGGAGATTTGACCTATTGCAAGAGGCAAGAAAAAAATTAACAGTATATAGATCAGAAATAAATACATAAATTGCTTTTATTCATAGATGACATGTTAATCTATGTGGTAAATGACAAGAAATCTATGAAGAGGGGGCTGGAATTAACAAGTGAGTTTTCTGGAATTAATAAGTGAGTATAAGACAGACAGTAGGAAAATCAATTATATTTCTATATGTTAGCAAGAAACAATACAAAATTTGATTTTTTAATAGAAGGAACCACTTACAATAAATATTAACTGAAAGTCGATTATGAACATAAACATGAAATAAAACTTACAGAAGGAAATGTAAGGACATATCTTTGCACCAGGGGAGAGGGCAAAAAATTTTTAGACAAGTCATAGGAAGGAATAACTGTAAAAGAAGACATATGTTAAAATTAATCAAATATAAAACTTCTTATCAAAATGAGTAGCCAAGCTATACTGGGAGAAAATAAGAAAGAAAATATATATAGCCACCAAGATAACTTTTCAATCGGTGAATGGATAAACCAACGATGGTATATCCATACAGTTAAATCTTAGTCAGTGATGAAGATGATCTATCAAGCCAGGAAAAATGTACAGATGAGCTTTAGATGCATAATACTAAGTGAAAGAAGCCTGTCTGAAAAGGCTACATACTACATAACTCTGATGATAAGACTTTTTGGAATAGACAAAACTAAAGAGTTGGTAAAAGTCAGTTGTTAGCAAGAGTTTAGGGGGATGTAGGGAGAGTTCAACAGTTGAAGTTTAGTTTTAGTTTTAGTTGAATAGTTGAAAGTTTAATAGTTGACTAGTTACAGTTTAGGTTTGTGAAGCTATCCTATATGTTACTGTCATAGTAGATACATGGCATGCATTTGTCAAAACCCATGCAGCTTTACAACACTAGTGTGAAACTCTATGTATGCAATTTAAGAAAATCATTTAAGAGATTGGGATATCCAAGAGGGAATGCATATATGACAAGAGAATCTGTATTACAGATATGTAAAACAACCTCAGTGAAGGTGGTGGGGAAGGTGACAACCTAGATAACTATGGAAATGAGTGAAGTCTATAAGGCTAAATACAATAGGAACTGCATATAAGCACTGTACTCTAGTTGATAAAGATGTTTTCCATGAGGATATGGATTAACAATTCTAATACTACTAAATGTCTGTACTGGAATTGAACAATTAAGTAAATGGATGATGTAGGATACAAGCCAGTTTTCTCACTGCTGGAGTGAGAATCTACAGATAAGCCAGAAAAGAAGATTAGAATGATCTATATGGTACTGTATAAGAGTTGGAGACATATGTATGAGCTTATGTTTAGCTAAATAGATCTACAGATAGTTGCAAGCAGAAATGTTTATAGATATATGTATTGCACAGGTTAGTACACACACACACACACATATCCTTGCTCTGTCAGCTAAGACAGCCTACAAGCAACAATATCCCAGTAGCAATGAGCAAATGTGGTCTCCAGATTCTAGTTTCCAATAACATTCTCTAATAAAAGGAATCAGGACTTGGAGAAATGACTGATTCCAGAACTGGGGCAGGAAATACTCAAGATAAGCCAAGAACATCCTGTGGTAACAGAATGTAAGGAAGTGCTCAAAACAAACAAAAAAGCAAAAGACACACCTACCTTTATAAGGATGCTTTATAAGAGCACAAAAGCAAACAAAAACAGCTTCCAATGGCCAAAGCTGGAACACTTTGAACAACAAAATAAAGAGCAGGAGGTGCTTAATATCATTAGTTATCAGAGAAACTCAAAAGTGAAATCACAATGAAAAAACACAATTGACTCACCAGATGATTAAAATGAAAAGACTGAAAAGATAAAATGTTGATCAAGACATATTAATATTAATATAACTCATACATTGCTGTTGAGATTATAAAATGGTACAACCAATTGAGGGAAAGGTTTGGCAGTTTCTTATACAATGCCAATTTTAGGTATTTACCCAACAAAAATGAAATTATATATCTCTAAATTGTATGTGTATAAAAAGGCTTGTACATGAATGTTTATAGCACCTTAACTCATAATAGCTAAAAACTGGAACTAACCCAAATGTCCATCAATATTTATCTTCATTGGACAAACAAACTGTATTGTATTTATAAAATGGAGCACTACTCAACAATAAAACGAAGCAAACTGACAGCCACAACATGAATGTGTGAAAGAACCCAAGCAAAATAATTTATAACATAATGTACTTTATCTGATCTGGAATAGGCAAAACAATAGTGAACAAAATCAGAAAAATTGTTTTCTCTGGGTGATGGGGTGGTGTATGGTCTGGAAAGAAGCATGAGAGTACTCCCTTGGGTGATGGAAATATTCTGTATCTTGACAGGTGTGAATTACTTGGGTGTATATATTTATTGAAAGTCATCGGTTTGTAAAATAAAGATGTGCAATTCACTGTAGTATAGTAAATTTTACCTAAACTCCTTAGGGAGAAAAAAGCTTAAAAACTAAGGTTTTATGATGATAATTTTTATATATTGAACATTTATATTTATTTTATTTTAGATTCAGGGGATACATGTGCAGTTTTATTTCATGGATATACGATGTAATAGTGAAGTTTGGGTTTCTGTTGTGCCCATAACCCAAATAGTGAACATTGGACCCAACAATTAATTTCTCAACCCTTACCCTCATCTCTCCCTGCCCGCTTTTGGAGTCCCCAGTGTCTATTATATTCACCTTTATGTCCAGGTGTACCCACTGTTTAGCTCCCACTTATAAATGAGAACATATATATTTGGTTTTCTGTTTCTGGGTTATTTTATTTAGGAGGATGACCTCCAGCTCCATCCTGGACTGCAAAGTACATGATTTCATTCTTTTTTTTTATGGCTGCATAGTATTTCATGGTGTATATTTACCACATTTGCTTTCTCTGCTCATCTGTAGATGGACACTTAGGTTGATTCATGACTTTGCTATTGTGAATAGCACTGCAATAAACATATGAGCGCAAGTGTCATTTCTATATAATGATTTTTTTTCCTTTGAGTAGATACCCAGTAGTCAGTAGTAGGATTCCTGGGTTGAATGGTAATTCTACTTCAGTTATTTGGGGAATCTCCATACTGTTTTCTATAGAGGTTGTACTAATTTACATTTAAACCAATAATGTATGTGTTCCCTTTTCTCCACATTCATACCAACATCTATTTTTTTTTTTTGACTTTTTAATAATAGTCATTTTGACTCGTGTGAGATAGCATCTCATTGTGGATTGTATTAGTCACGGTTCTCTAGAGGGATAGAACTAATAGGATTATATATATATCCTGTTATATATCATATATATATCCTGTTATATATCTCATATATATATATGAGTTTATTAAGGAGTATTAACTCACATGATCACAAGGTGCCACAATTGGTCATCTGCAAGCTGAGGAGCAAGGAAGCAAGTCTGAGTCTCAAAGCTGAAGAACTTGGAGTCCGATGTTCAAGGGTAGGAAGCATCAGCACGGGAGAAAGATGTAGTCTGGGAGGCTAAGCCAGACTGGTCTTTTCAGTTTCTTCTGTCTGCTTGTATTCTGGCCTCACTGGAAGCTGATTAGGTTTTGCCCACCCAGATTGAGGGTGGGTCTGCCTTTCCCAGTCCACTGACTCAAATGTTAATCTCCTTTGGCAACACCCTCACAGACACACCCAGGAACAGTACTTTGCATCCTTCAATACAATCAAGTTGACACTCATTATTAACCATTACATGGGTTTAATTTGCATTTTTCTGCTTAGTGATGTTGAGAATTTTTTTCATGTTTCTTGGCCACTTATGCATCTTCCTTTAAGAAGTATCTGTTCATGTCCTTTACCCACTTTTTAATGGGATTTTTTCTCGTTGATATGGTTGAGTTCCTTGACGATTCTGGATATTAGTCCTTTGATACATGCACAGTTTGGAAATATTTTCTCCCATTCTGTAAGTTGTCTGTTGACTTTGTTGATTATTGTTTTTACTCGGCAGAAGCTTTTTAATTTAATATAGTCCCATTTGTCTATTTTTGTTTTTGTTGCATTTGCTTTTGATGTTGTAGTTATAAATTATTTGCCTAGGCCAGTGACCTGAAGAGTGTTTATAAGGTTTCTTGTAGGATTTTTATAGTTTAGGGTCTTACATTTAAGTCTTTATTTAATCTTGAGTTAATTTTTGTATATGATGAGAGATGCAGGTCCAGTTTCATTCTTCTGCATATGGCTAGCCAATTTTTCCAGCATCATTTCTTGAATAGGATGTTTTTTCCCCACTGTGTGTTTTATCAAAGATCAATTGGTTGTAGATATGTGGATTTATTTCTGGGTTCTTCATTTTGTTCCATTGATCTATATGGTTTTTATACCAGTGCCATACTGTTTTGCTTACTATAACCTTGCAGTAATGTGATACTACAGCTTTGTTCTTTTTGCTTAGGATTGCTTTGGCTATTTATGCTCTTTTTTGGTTCCATATGAATTTTAGGATTTTTTTTTTCTAATGCTGTCAAAAATGACATTGGTAACTTGATAGGAATTGCATTGATTCTGTATATTGCTTTGGGCAGTATGGTCATTTTAACAATATTGATTATTCCAATCCATGAGTATGGGATATTTTTCCATTTGTTTATGTCATTTTAATTTCATCATTGTTTTGTAGTTCTCCTTATAGAGATCTCTTCCTCCTTGGTTAAATGATTAAATGTATTCCTAGGTCCTCTGTGTATGTGTGTGCATTGTAAATGGAATTGAGTTTTTTATTTCATTCTCAGTTTGAGTGTTATTGGTACATAGAAATGCTCTTGATTTTTGTATGTTGTTTTTGTATCCTGAAACTTTTTTTTTTCCCAAGTCTAGGAGTCTCTTGGAGGAGTCTTTAGAGTTTTCTAGGTATAAGATCATGTCATCAGTGATCAGAGATAATTTGATTTCTTATTTTTCAAGTTGGATGCACTTTATTTCTTTCTCTTGCCTAATTGCTCTGGCTAGGACTTCCAGTACTATGTTGAATAAAAGTGGTGAGGATGTACACCCTTTTCTTATTCCAGTTCTTAGGGGGAATGCTTTGAACTCTTCCCCGTTCACTATGTTGTTGATGGTGGGTTTGTCCTACATAGCCTTTATTATTTTGAGGTATGTTCCTTCAGTGCCTAGATTGTTGAGGGTATTAATCATGAAGGAATGTTGGATATTATTGAATACTTTCTTTGCATCTATTGAGATAATCATATAGTTTTTGTTTTTAATTCTGTTTATGTTGTGAATCACACTTATGGATTTGTGTATGTTTAAGCATCCTTGCATCCCTAGAATAAGACCCACTTAATCATGATGTATTATATTTTTGATGTGCTGTTGGATTCAGTTTGCTTGTATTCTGTTGAGGATTTTTACATCTATTATTCCTCAGGGATATTGACCTTAGTTTTCTTTTATTGTGTTCTTGCCTGATTTTGGTATCAGGGTGATACTGGCTTCATAAAATGAGTTAGGGAGGAATCCTTCCTTCTTGATCTTTTGGAATAATTTCAGTTAGATTGGTACCAGACTTCTTTGTACATCTGGTAAATTTATCTGTGAATCCACGTGGTCCTGGGCTTTTTTGTTGGAATATTTTTTATTACAGCTTCAGTTTTATTACTCATTATTGGTCTGTTCAGGGTTCTACTTCCTTCTGGTTTAATCGTGGGAAGTTTTATGTTCCAGAGATTTATGCATTTCCTCTAGGTTTTCTAGTTTATACTTTTAGAATTGAGAGAGGTAGGGCCTTTTTCTGGATTAGCTTTGTCTGAAAGGGAATTTTGTGGGTTGTTTGATCTTCTATCTAGACCATTAAATTTTTCCCCATATCCACAAGGAGGCTGATTTGCTTTCTTACCATTCATGTGTTCACTGGAGTAGCACTTTTAATTTCCTTCAAGAACATTTCCTTTGCATTCACAACTTGACTACCTTTTTGATGCAGGAGGACTAGCTTTTGACTTATCTCAGCTTTTGGCATGCCTTCATCACTAAATTTAGTAATTTCTAGCTTTTGATTTAAAGTGAGAGATGTATGACTCTTCCTTTCCCTTGAAAAGTTAGAAGTCATTTTAGGGTTATTAATTGGCCTAATTTAAATACTGTTTCTCAGGAATAGGGAGGGTGGAGGAGGGAGGGAGGGAGACAGAGAGAGAGAGGAAAGAGGGGAGAGCGGAGAGGAGAGGTAGAGGGAAGAGTGGGAGGAGGAGAGGCGGGGGCGGGGGCAGGAGAGGAGAGAGGGAGGGAGGAACAGCCAGTTGGTGGGGCAGTCAGGTACACATAGTCATTATCCATTAAGTTTGCTGTTTTATATGGGGGCAGTTTGTCATGCCTCAAAACAATTACCATAGTAGCATTAAAAATCACTCATCATAGATCACCATAATAGATTCTTTTAGTCTGTTTTCTGTTGCTTATAACAGAATACCTGAAACTGGGTAATTTATAAGGAGAAATAATTTATTTCTGACATTTATGGAGGCTGAGAAATCCAACATTGAGAGGACTTATCTGGTGAGGGCCTTCTTTCTGGTAGGGACTCTCTACAGAGTCCCAAGGTGGTACCGAGCATTACATGGTGAGGAGGCTAGGTGTGGTACCTCAGGTGTTTTTTCCTCTTCCTATAAAGCCTCCAGTTCCAGTATTGTGATAACCAGTTAATCCAGTAACCCATTAATTCATGAATGGATTAATCTACTTGTGAGAGCAGAACCCTCGTGACCTAATCACCTCTAAAAGGTCCAGCTCTCAGTACTGCCACAATGGGGATCATGTTTCAACATGAGTGGCAGAGGGGACAAACATTCAAACTGTAGCACAGATATAATAATAACAATGAATTTGGAAATATTGTGATAATTATCAAAATGTGACATAGAAGCATAAAGTGAGCATATATTGTGGGAAAAATGCCACTGATAGACTTGCTCAACTAAAGGTTGTCACAAACCTTTAATTTGTAAAAGAAAAAGCAATATCTGCAAAGCACAATAAAGCAAAGGACAACAAAACCAGGTATGTGTGTGTATTTTAAAAGAATATTGGATTCAGTTTGTTGAAACTTTTGTTCATAATTTTTGTGTTTGTGTTCATGAGGGATATTGGTTTGTAGCAAGCTTGTTTAATCCATGGCCCATGGGCTGCATGCATCCCGGAACAGCTTTGAATGAAGCCCAATGCAAATTTGTAAACTTTCTTAAAACATGAGTTTTTGCAGTTTTTGTTTTTGTTTTTAGCTCATCAACTATCATTAGTGTTAGTGTATCTTATGGGTGGCCCAGGGAAGCAAAAAAATTGATACCCCTGGTCTATAGTTTTTTTTATAATAGCTGTATCTGGTTTGGTGTCAGGGTAATGCTAGCTTCATAGAATGAATTGGGAAGTACTACTTCCTTTTCAATTTTTTGAAAGAGTTTGTATAGAATAGATATTATTTCTTCCTTAAATGTGTGGTAGAATTCACTAGTGAAGTCATTTGAGCCTTGAATTTTCTTTTAGGGAAGGTTTTAAACTACATTATTGATTTTTTAAATAGATAATAAGGGTATTCAAGTTTTAAACTTCTTCTTGCATGAGTTTTGGTAATTTGCCTTCCAACTAATTTGGAAATTGTTGGATTTATTGGCATAAAGTTGTTCATAATCTTTCCATATTATTCTTTTTTTAAATTTTCTTTTTAATAGAGCCTTGCATTGGTCAGTTCATCAGTTCAAAAATTAAATTAAGTATTTTAAACCCTTAATAATAGCATTTTGAGAGGCAAGAGCAGCTCCAGCTTGGAAGAGAACATTTGCAAATCGTGGCAGCCATGGCTTAATGCCATCACTGGTGTGTGCATGCATTCATGCTGGAGGTTGCTACATAAAGGAAAAGAAAGGAACCAACAGAATTCAGGGTATCCAAAGTTTCATCTAGTACACTGACTGGAGGTGCTACAGTTTAATACAGCTGAGGTTCAAGGTCCCTCACACATCCTTCATCTGGGAAGGATGCCCCACGCATTCAAATATAATCCCATGGTATGCCCTGTTTTACTGGCCACAAAATGTACCCAACTGTAGTAGAGAACTATGAGATTGTCAGCAGGCAGTGCTCCAGAAATTTTTAAGTCATGTCTAGTTTTAAATCTTTGGAATAAAACGGATTTTTAAAAAATACTCTCTAACTAACATACATTTAATTGCCTCTGGCAAATGGACAGATTGTGTGTGTGTGTGTGTTAAGGGTGTTTTTTCTTTTCTTGTTGTTTTGTATTATTTTTTGTTTGTTTGTTTTTGGTCTAAATAGAAAAAAAGGAAAAGGAGAAAGGAAATTCTTGAGACCAGACCTCGCAATGCCCCAAGTGTCCAATTGGCAGCTACAGCATTTGTGAGGAGGTTCCTTTGCCCTCAGATGAGTAGTTTCAACATTTCAGTGAAAACAAAGGCTGCAGAAAGCTGAAAACCCAGATCTTGAAGGTTACTGTCATATATGTGTTTGTGTTTCTTTTATTAGTTTTGCATCCCAAATATGTATGGGGTGGCATTTTAACAGTCAATGAGTCAAACAGTCAAAGGAGGACAGGAGGGGAGCCAGCTGGTAGGAGGGAGCAGCAACTGTGTGTGGACCAAGCACCATTTTTATTTTATAAACGTGTCTTGAAGGGATGGTCCTAGAATATACAAAATATACACTCTGTCCTAATAACCACCCTGCTTGCTTGCATAGGCCACTTGATGGTCTTAAAGGCAATCTTTGGAGTTGAGGCCAGTACCTGCTAGCTAGGAATGCAGGTGGATAGTGACCAGTATTGGATGTGTGTGTGTGTGTGGTATGAAAAGTAAGGACTGTAGACTCCTTTGGAGTCAGCTTGCAGAGTAAATGTGGGGCCTCTGTTAATCCTGGGGATTCTAGGTCACAAGTCATGGTGGGCCTAGCCAAAAAAAAAAAGAAAGAAAAAAAAGAAGCAAATGTGTCTCTCCTTTTAGAAAACCCATGAAAGAAACACCTCAACCTTTTTCTTAAATGTCAACGCTTCACTCCCACAGTGGCATTTTAAGTTGTGTATTGTAACAAATGGGGGTATAGGAGCTCAGTGGACATGAGAGAGAAGATAGGATGATGTTTTGTGAAGTCACTAGACTTGGGAGGCATCCTCAGGTCTCCCCACTCCTAGCAAGAGTGATACTTTTGGCTTTTTGTCACATCATAAGCCAGAGTTAAATATACAGCTGCCCTCTGAGACTGGCGACATCTATGCTTTAACTGGTTATGGGGTAGCAATGACACCCAGCACAACGGTTGATCATTATGAGCTGAGGTCATTATGCCTCAAGGAGGATGAGAGAACTGTGATGTCCCATCTGATTGGCTGTTGTGAGAGCTGAACATTCAGGTATTAGAGAGAGTCCTGAAGAGGTTTAGTCCAGGGAGAAAAGATAAAACACTTAAGCTTCCAAATAAGCTTTTCAAGTTTTCGTTAGCAAGAAATGGAGAGATTAAAAAGAAAAAATCTAGCACCGGCAACAAGGTGAGGCTCAAGGGATATACTGTGATTTATCGTCAAGGACTTTATTCTCTTGGCCACTTTGCAGTCATGCTAGGAGTTTCCAGAATCCCTGGTGCATATGGTGTGCAAGAGTCAAAAAGTAAGAAAAGAAAACTCCTCCCTTGAGAGTGAAGTCTACAGAAATGCAGGCCAGAAAGGTGTAAGATGTTATTCCAGAGTCTGCTGCTGCTAAGGCCTTTGGGATCAACGTGAAAGATCTCAATAGTACTAAGAAGAACCAAAACCAGTCAACAGTTCTCTGAGGAAGTCTGACGCACGGAATAGTAGGACTTTTCACACACAAAGGACAAATAAAGCAAGAGTTAATTTTGGCTACCAAACTGCAATTTGGTTTTCTAGGTCATTTTCCCCCAACTATTTAAAAAGAAACATTAGTGCTACACATACACAAACTTTAAGATGCTGAATTCTCCTATCAAGTTGAACTGAGAAGCTAGTGAAATAAACCCCTCAGAGTGCCATCCACCTGCAGAGATGTCACATCCATTTTCTTTGATTTCCATTGGCAACAGCGGGAAATAATTCGAATAGTGCTAAAGTAAGCAGCCAGTCTGCCTTGCTGAATTCACCTGGTTGCCTTCTTCATCTTCTTCCATCTAGCTAGGGCAAGGCGTAAAAAAGAGACTTATATATTTCAAATACGGTTGAGTGCATGACAATGTGTATGTGTGTGGGTCTGTATGTGAGTGTGTGTATGTGTGTACAGAAGTTTATAAGTGAGAACTTTCTTCTGCAAGGCAGTGGGTCCCTGCCTGAAGTCCAGCCCCGTGCCTCATGGTATTTCCTTTAGACACTGACTGATGCCACTGCAACTCTGGCCTTTCGGTTTTTTAGATATGTCTCTTCATATGGAGGGCAAGATGGTGAGACCTTGAAAAATACCCGTCGCAGCGGTAGCATTTGAAGAGCTTTGCACCTGTGTGTTTCCTGGAGTGCCTGGTGAGCTCATCGCTTCATGCTAAACGCTACACGCATCCCTCCTATGAACACCTGTAAGGCTTCTCACCTGTGTGAATCCTATGGTGGGCCTTTAAGTGGGAACTTTTTGTATAAACTTCCTGGCACCCGTTAAACTGACAGCAGTGAACCCTCTTCTTGTTTTAGGGACATGCTTCAGCCCCTGGCCTTCCTTGGTCACTGTCGCTCTGTCCACTCTTAACGGCTCCAGCAGCCGTCACAGCTGCTGAAGCTGTTGTGATCCCTCCCACCTTTACGGAGATGAGAGCACCCTTCTTGGCCACTAGTTTCAGCATCACTGTGCCATCCACGGCAGAAAGAGTTTGTGAGGTTTTGACCAGATGGCGGCTGAGCTCAGGGGATGATGGGGACATTAATGAGGTCACTGTGTTGAGCTGGACCTGGTTGACAGCTGTGTAGCTGTCTAGAGAAGAGTTGGTGGCTGGAGGCTGAGGCAGGTCTCAGATAGCAACTTTTCCCCAGAGAGCAAGATGTCCACTGCCAAGCTCTTCTCACAGATGGCCGCTTCCACGGGGAGCAGTAGGAGGTCTAAGCGACGGAAGCTTTCCTCAATGCACCAGGGAGGAGAAGCATGGAGGAAACAGACCAAGTCCTCACCAAAGGTCTCCGAGATCCTCCTGGGCTCCATCTGTAGGTAGCGTTCCAATTCAAGGCATATCTCTTCTGGAATATTCCCTCTTCTCTCAGTCTCTGTTCTCCTTATGGGACCCTTTCTCTTATCCTGTGTTTCCCTCAGGGGTCTTCACTCCCACAAGTAAATATCTTCCAGGATATCCTGGAAGTAAGGCTTCTAGACTTCCTTTCTTCCATTTACTTATTCATGCTGCCAGGTCCCTAGGGATGGCAAAGCCGAGAAGTAGCCGGTGTCATGGACAAGTTGTAGCTCCTGGAATATACTATAACTAGCCAACACGTCCATGCTGCTGCTGCAGGGCAAAATGGGAGGCGAAACCCTCCCCTCAACACAGTTGAGGCTGTTTATCAGTCTGTCTGGCTCACCCCCCAAGAAGACAGACATCCAGTGGCCCCTTTGTTTCAGTCAGACGAAGCTGCCATCTATTTCTGCAGCTCTGTTCGCTCCTAATGCAATCTTTGCTTTTTATTTTGGGAAGTTGCATTTTTTTCCTCTCATGATTGCTTCTCTCCCCTACTTCCCTTCCCTCCCTAACCTTACCCCATCCTTGCTAGTTTGTAGTCTCGCCCTCCTGTTTCTCCCATATTATTCTTTTAATATTTGTAGAATCTGTAGTGATGTCACCTGTTTCATTTCTGATGTTGGTAATTTCTGTCTTTTTTTCTGATCTATCTGCTACAGGCTTTATTGATTTCAAAGAGCTGTTTTAGTTTTCTCTACTTTTCTGTTTTTTATTTCTTTAATTTCCAATTTGACTTTTATTATATCATTTTTCCTGCCTACTTTGGTTTTATTTGCTCTTTTGCTGCTAGTTTCTTAAGGTAGAAGCTGAAATTCATTGATTTGAAACCTTCCTTTATTTTTTCATATCTGAGTGCTTTAAATTTCCTGTTAAGTATTGGTTTAATGACATTTGATATGTTGTGTTTTCATCTTGTTTAGTTCAAAATACTTTCAAATTTCCATTTTTATTTACTTTTTTGATTCATGAGTTATTTAGTAGTAGTTTAATTAGCTTTCAATGATTTGGGAATTTTCTAAGGATATTTCCATTACTGATTTTTAAAAATTCCATTGTGGTCCGAGAACATATTTTGTATAATTTGAATCCTTTTTGATTTATTAAGATCTATCTCATGGCTCAGAATATGGTCTGTCTTGGCAAATGTTTCACAGGATTTTGAGAAAAATATATATTCTGGTATTATTGGGCATGGTGTTCTATAAATGTCAATCAACTCAAGTTGATTGATAATGTTTTCCTTAGTCTACTCTGTCCTTATTGAGTTTGGTACTTGTTCTATTAGTTATTGAGAAGATATTGAAATCTCCAACCATAATTATGGATTTATCTATTTCTCTTTGTATTACTATCAGTTTTGGCTTCATGTATTTTGAAAGTCACTCGTTATTAGGTGCTTAAATATTTCTGATTGTTACATATTTCTGATTAATTTACCTTCTTGTCCTTATGAAATGTCCTTTTTAATCTTTTTTGCTCTAAACTATATTTTTTTCTGACATTAATACAGCCACTGCCACTTTCTTCTTACTGGGAGTAGCACGGTGTGTTTGTGTGTGTGTGTGTGAGTGTGTGAGATATAGTTCAGATGTGTGTCCCTGCCCAAATCTCATGTTGAAATATAATCCTGAATGTTGGAGGTGGGCCAGGTGGGAAGTGATTGGATCATGGAGGTGGATTTCTCATGAATGGTTTAGTGTCATCCATTGGTGCTATCCTTGTGATAATGAGTGAGTTCTCCCAAGATCTGATCATTTAAAAATGTGTGGCACCTCGTTGTCCTCTCTCTTGTTCTTGAAGTGCCTGTTCCTACTTTGCCTTCTGTCATGGGTAAAAGCTCCCTGAGGTTTCCCCAGAAGCAGATGCCTCCATGCTTCCTGTACAGCCTGCAGAACCATGAACCAATGAAACCTCTCTTCTTGTAAGTTAACCAGTCTCAGGTATTTCTTTTATGTTTTCTTCAACTTTTATTTTAAGTTCGGGGGTACATGTGCAGGATGTGCAGATTTGTTACATAGGTAAACGTGTGCCATGATGGTTTGCTGTACAAATCATCCCATTACCTAGGTATTAAGCCCAGCATCCATTAGCTATGCTTCCTGATGCTCTCTCTCCCCCCACCACCCTCCTCCAACAGGCCCCAGTGTGTGTTGTCCCCCTGCATGTGTCCATGTGTTCTCATCATTCAGCCCCCACTTATAAGTGAAAACATGTGGTGTTTGGTTTTCTGTTCCTGCATTAGTTTGCTGAAGATAATGGCTTCCAGCTCTATTCATGTCTCTGCAAAGGACATTATGTCATTCCTTTTTATGACTTCCTGGTATTACATGGTGTATATGTACCACATTTTCTTTATCCAGTCTTGTTGATGGATATTTACATTGATTCCATGTCTTTGCTATTGTGAATAGTGCTGCAATGAACATACGTGAGTGTGTGTCTCTATAATAGAATGATTTATGTTTCTTTGCATATATGCCCAGTAATGGGATTGCTGGGTCAAATGGTATTTCTGCCTGTAGGTCTTTGAGGAATGGCCACACTGTCTTCACAATGGTTAAACTAATTTACATTTCTACCAACAGTGTAAAAGCATTTCTTTTTCTTGGCCAGCTCACCAGCATCTGTTGTTTTATGTCTTTTTAATAATAGCCATTCTGACTGGTGTGAGATGGTATCTCATTGTGGTATTGATTTACATTTTTCTCATGATCAGTGATGTTGAACTTTTTTTCATGTTTGTTGGTGGCATGTATGTCTTCCTTTGAGAGGTGTCTGTTCATCTCCTTTGCCCACTTTTTAATCCTTTTTTCTCTTGTAAATTTGTTTAAGTTCCTTGTAGATTCTGGATATTAGACCTTTGTCAGATGAATAGATTGCAAAAGTTTTCTCGCATTCTGTAGGTTGTCTGTTCACTCAGATAGTTTCTTTTGCTGTGCAGAAGCTCTTCAGTTTCACTGGATACCACTTGTCAATTTTTGCTTTTGTTGAATTGCTTTTGGCTCAGGTATTTATTTAAAGCAATGTGAGAACAGACTAATACAGTGTGTATATGTATTTACATTCTTTTACTTTTTACCTTCTTGTGTCTTTTTGTTTAAAATGTATTTCTTTAAGCAGCATATAGTTGAACTTTGCTTTTTTATTGTGGTGAAATATACGTAACATAAACATATACCATTTTAAAGTATACAGTTCTGTATCATTAAGTACATTCACATTGTTGTGCAATCATCATCACCATCCATCTCTAGAACTTTTTTTCTTCCCCGATAGAAATTCTGTAATGATTAAACATTAATTTCCCATTCTCCACTCCCTAAAGCCCCTGGTAACTATCATTCTGTTCTGCTTTTCTGTCTCTATGAATTTGCCAAAATTTAAGTTATTCTAGAACCTCATGTAAATGGAATCATATTTTTACTTTTGCATCTGGCTTATTTTACTTAGCACAGTACCCTTAAGATTCATTCATATTGTAGTATGTGTCAAAATTTCCTTTCTTTTTAAAGCTGAACAATATTTCTTTGTATGTATGTACCACCATTCTGTTTATCTGTCCACACATTAATGGACACTTTAATTGCTTCCACCTTTTAGCTATTGTTAATAATGCTGGTGTGAACATGGAAATACAAATATCTGTTCAAGGCCCTTCTTTCACTTCTTTTGGGTATATGCACAGAAGTGAAATTGCTGGATCGTATCATAATTCTATGCTTAATTTTTTTAGGAATTGACATAGTATTTTCCACAGTGACTGCACCATTTTACATTTCTGCCAGCAATGCAGAAGAGTTCCAGTTTCTCCATGTCTTTGCCAATATTTGTTATTTTTCTGTTTTTTTTCTTTTTTAAATAATAGCCATCCTAATGGATGTGAAGTGACATCTCATTGTAGTTTGGATTACCATTTCCCTAAAGGGCTGATTTGAATGTGTTCCCTAAAATTTATGTGTTGCAAACCTAATTGCCACTGTAACCGTATAAAGAGGTGGAGCCTTTAAGAGGTGATGAGGTCATGATAGTTCTGCTCTTATGAATGGATTAATGCCGTTATCTGGGGGTGGGATACTTATCTTTTGTTCTGGACTTTTTTGGATTAATCAAGTATTTAAAAATTATCCCATTAATCTCCTTTGTTTGCTTATTAGCCATAACTCCTTGTTTATTAATTTAGGGATTATTTAAGAATTTATACTATACATCTTTTACTTTTCAAAGTAAAAGTATGTTATATGTATATATAATATATAAATACATGAATCTTATACTAGGACACTTCCCTTCCTGATCTCCTATTTTTTTCAAAGATTCTACTTGAATGTATGTTATGAACAATACAGTAATTGTTATGATTTTCGTTTAAATAGTAAATTACCTTTAAATAGATTTAAATAACAGTTAAAAAAAGAGTTGGCCTTATTTACCCATGTAGTTACTATTTCTGTGTTCTTCCTTTCTTTATATACATCCAGATTTCCATCTGGTATGATGGTCTCTCTGACTAAAGGACATTCTTTAATACAGAACATTTCTTATGGTGCAGATCTGCTGTGACAGATTCTTTTAGTTGTGTACTTTTGAAAAAAATACTTATCTTCTTCGGCCGGGCGCGGTGGCTCAAGCCTGTAATCCCGGCACTTTGGGAGGCCGAGACGGGCGTATCACGAGGTAGGAGATCGAGACCATCCTGGTTAACACAGTGAAACCCCATCTCTACTAAAAAATACAAAAAACTAGCTGGTTAGCTAGGTGTGGTGGCGGGCGCCTGTAGTCCCAGCTACTCGAGAGGCCGAGGCAGGAGAATGGCGTAAACCCGGGAGGCGGAGCTTGCAGTGAGCTGAGATCCGGCCACCGCACTCCAGCCTGGGTGACAGAGCAAGACTCTGTCCCCGCCAAAAAAAAAGAAAAAAAAAAAAAAACTTGTCTTCATTTTTGAAAGATATTTTTGTGAGGTGGTATGTATTGAATTGTGTCACTACAAAAGATGTGTGGATGTCCTAAGCCCTAGCACCTGTGACTGTAGCCTTATTTGGAAATAGGGTCTTTACAGATTTAATCAAATTAAGATGAAGTCATATTGATTAGACATGCTTTAAATCCAATAACTGGTGGCCTTATAAGGAGAGAGAGATTTGGAGACACAAACACACTCTCTATCTGTCTCTCTGTCTGTCTCTCACACACACACTCATGCACACACACACAAAGTATCAGGCACAAGATGGCTTTGTGAAGATAATAGCGGAGATTGGAGTTATGTGTAATCTGTCTGCATCTACTAGAAATCTGGGAAGATAAGATTCTTCCTTAGAGCTTCAGAAGGAGCATGACTCCGTCATCACTTCTATTTCGGACTTGATTTTGAAATGTGGCCTGCAGAACTGTGAGAAAATACATTTCTGTTGTTTTATACCACCCAGTTTGTGTTACTGTGCTGTGGCAGCCCTAGGAAACTGATACACCAGGTATAGAATTCTGGTTGAGAGTTTTTATATTTCAGTCCTTTATGATGTTGCTTTACCGATTCACCTTGTTTCTAACTAAAAATCTGATGTCATTCTTATCTTTTTTTCTCTGTATGAATCATGTTTTTTTCCCTTTGCTGCTTTTAGGATTTTTTTCTTTATTACCACAATTGTGCAATTTGATTATAATATACCCTGGTATAGTTTTATTTATGTTTCCTATGCCTAGGGTTCATTGAATTTTCTGAATTTGTGGGTTTATGGTTTTATTACATTTGAAAAGTTTTTGCCTTTATTTCCTCAGTTATTTTTTTCTGTAGCCTCCCTGATTTGTGAACTCCAAATGCCCATACGTGAAGCTGCTTGAAGTTGTACTACTCACTAATGTTTTTTTCTTTTTAAAATATGTTCTCTTTTCTCCATGTATTTTATTTTGGATAGTGTCTATTGCTGTTCCTTCAAATTCACTAAATTTCTTCAATGTCCAATCTGTCAATTCCATTCACTGTATATTTTATCTTAGTTACTGTGTTTGGTTTGAATCTCTTTTATATTTCTAGGTCTCAACCTTGTGAACATATGTAAAGGCTGTTTTAAGGTCTTTCTCTGCTAATTATAACATCTTTGTCAGTTCTGAGTTTATTTCTATTCATTGATTAGTCTTCTCTTTATGTATTGTATTTTCCTTCTCCTTTCCATGACTGGTGATCTTTGATGAGATGTCAGACATTGTTAATTTTAACTTGTTGAGTGCTGGATATTTTTATGTTCCTATAAATTTTCTTGAGCGTTGTTCTCAGATGCAATCAAGTTACTTGGAAACAATTTGATTTTTTTAGGTCTTGCTCTTATGGTTTTTCAGGTGGGTCCAGAGCAGCACTCAGTCTAGAGCTACGTATTTCCCACTACTGAGATGATGCCTTCCTGAGTACTCTACGCAATGCCCCTGATTTATGAGATTCTTACAGCTGGCTGGTGGGAACAGTCACTGTTCCCAGGCCTGTGTGAGTTCTACTCATTGTGTCCTTTATCCTTTCAGATGGTTCTTTCCCTGGCTTTAGGTAGTTTACTTAAACACATATACATACTCTTTTTTTTTTTTTTTTAATTTTTACCTTAAGTTCTGGGATACAGATGCAGAATGTGCAGGTTTGTTACATAGGTAGACATGTGGCCATGGTGATTTGCTGTACACCTTCAATTCCCTTTGGATATTTGGAGAGCTTTCTCAAGGACAGGTGTAAACAAGCCCAGAATGCAAAGATTGGAATACATACCTAACTCTTCAACGCCCAGACACCAGCAAACGTCCACAAGCATCAGAAACATCCAGGAAACATGACCACACCAAATAAACTAAATAAGGCACGAAGGGCAAATCCCAGAGAGACAGAGGTATGTAACTTCTCAGACAGAGATTTCAAAATAGCTGTTTTAAAAGACCTCAATGAAATTCAAGATAACACAGAGAAGAGATTTAGAATCCCATCAGATAAATGTAACAAAGAGATTGAAATAATTGTTAAAAATCAAGTAAAAATCCCAAAGCTAAAAAATACAATTGACAAATGAAAGAAAGTATCAGATTCTCTCAACAGCAAAGTGGATTAAGTGGAAGAAATAATTAGTGACCATGAAGGCAGGCTGCTTAAAAATACACAGGCAGAGGAGACAAAAAAGAATAAAAAACATGCCTATTTGGCCAGGCATGGTGGCTCATGCCTGTAACCCCAGGACTTTGGGAGGCTGAGGTGTGTGAATCACGAAGTCAGGAGTTCAAGACCAGCTTGGACAAGATGGTGAAACCCCGTCTCTACTAAAAATACAAAAATTAGCTGGGTGTGGTGGCAGGTGCTTGTAATCCCAGCTACTTGGGAGGCTGAGGCAGGAGAATTGCTTGAACCCGGGGGTGGAGGTTGTAGTGAGCCAAAATTGCTCCATTGCACTACAGCCTAGGCAACAAAGTGAGACTCTGTCAAAAAAAAAAAAAAAAAAAAAAAAAACACAAATAATATTACTTCAAGACATTTAATAATCAAACTCCCAGAGGTCAATGCTTTCCTTCAACAGATATTATTTATTGAGCACTTTCAGTGTGCCAGGCACTGTTCTGGGTACTGAGGATAGAGCAGTGGGCAGTGAACAAAGCAAACAAAATCCTTTTTCTCATGGAGCTGATACTTCAGTGGGAAGAGACAGGCAAGAAAAAAAGGAAGAGGGAAGGCCGCTAAATGCTAAGTGTCAATAAATGTTAAGTAAAATGGGGGCAGAAAAGCAAAGATAGAAGAGTATTGGGGATAGGGTGGATCTTGGATAAGACAGTCAGCAAAAGCCTCTATGGAAGGCCAAAATAAAAAGTGAGAATTGCTCTAGATTAAAAGAGACCCCTGACACATGTCAACAAAATGCAAAGCATAAGTCTTGATTACATTCTGGCCTTAAAAATGCAAACTTAAAAACATTTTTTTTTGATGAAAACTTGGAACATTTGAATATAGATTGCATATTAGATGACGGTGTAAAATTATTAATTTTTCAGGGTAGGAGATGGTATTATTATGAAGAGGGTATCCTTTTAGGAAGCTTGTGCTGACAGCTTTTGAATTGTTTTAGTGTCTGTAGTTTACTTTCAGATAGTTCAACACATAGAGGAAGAACTAAAGCAAATGTGGCAAAACATAACAATTGGTAAATATGATGAGGGTGTGTAAGGGTATTATTACAGTATTCTTTCAACTTTTTTTTTTTTTTTTTTTTGAGGCGGAGTCTTGCTCCTTCACCCGGGCTGGAGTGCGGTGGCCGGATCTCAGCTCACTGCAAGCTCCGCCTCCCGGGTTTACGCCATTCTCCTGCCTCAGCCTCCGGAGTAGCTGGGACTACAGGCGCCCGCCACCTCGCCCGGCTAGTTTTTTGTATTTTTAGTAGAGACAGGGTTTCACCGTGTTAGCCGGGATGGTCTCGATCTCCTGACCTCGTGATCCGCCTGTCTCGGCCTCCCAAAGTGCTGGGATTACAGGCTTGAGCCACCGCGCCCGGCCCCTCTTTCAACTTTTATGTATGTTTGACATTTTTTCAAAATAAAAACTTGGCAGAAAAAAAGATGGAATTTAGGGTTGTTGGAGCCAATCTGAGTTTTCATCACCAGGTGGTGCTAAAGCTTTTCAAATATAGTTAAATTAACAGCAAACAATCTGTGTTGACGGTTGCATATTAATTTAGGAAACATTTGGTTGGGAGGAACACAGACTATAAATCAAGCTTTTTAAATTTGCCAATTTTACTCTTGCTTGCATTATTATATTTTACACGACTTGAAGAGGTTCAACTGTACCTTTTCTGTCTCTCAGTTTCCTTCTCTTCAACCTTTCCCATTTCCAGGCCCCTATTTTCTTCTCACAAAAGAGCTGCTGTGATAATTCCCAACACCAGATGCCACTGTGATCCACGTTGCTCACAGAGTAACCTTTGTGCAGCATTTCTCTCCCCTTCATCAGCTCCCTATTTCCCTCCAAATAGTTTCCACTCCTCAGCACAGAATTTACAGTTTGATACCAATCTTCTTTTCCCAGTGTATCTATTATTATTTCCTTGCATTAACCCTACTCAGGAGAAACATTGACTGCTGTCCTTTTTTTTTTTTTCTTCAAACAAATGTCATACATGTTCTCGCCTCTGACTATTCTGCTTTGTATGTCTCCGTACTCCCAATGCCCTTCTGCCTATTACCAGTTCAAAATCTGACCTTGCCCATCACTGAAGCCTAAATTAAACATGATTTCCTTCATGACGATTTCCCCATACACTTTACTCAGAAATATTCCTCTTTCTAAGCACTTTTAAATTTTCTTACCAAACTGATAATATTTTGTATTACATAGTAATGTGTGTACACTAAATTATAAACACCTTCAAGGTAGGCAGTTTATGTTTATAGTCTTTGGATTGTGTTTAATACTATGTGGCATTTACTAAAGGTCAGTGGAATTGAATTTCAAGATTATTCAAAGGTAGTTAAAAGTACTGACTAATTACCACCAATTGCCAGCCTTACTCTGGCTGTTCATTTCACAGATAAGCAATGAGAGGCCACCATAGTGAGAAATGAACATGGATAAAGGATATTCATGGCTTAGCAGCCCCAGCTACCAAAAAAAATCATCAATTTGAAGTAAAATTTCCTTTCAATTTTACTCCATCAAAACCCTTAAATTCTTGCATGTCATTTGATGTATATATTCTTCTAGGTAAAAACATGAAAAGAATGATATGTTACAACATATGTTTATAAAAGCTAAAATTAGAAACAGCCTAACCAACAATACAGAGTTGGTTAAAGACATTCTAATATATCCACACAATGAATTACTATGGAGCTATTAAAAATGGTGCTCGAGAACAATATTTAGTGGCATAGAAAGAGGCCCCCAATGTTATTATAGGAAAAAAATACACCATATTGTTGATATAATGCTTTTTAATAGAAGAAAAGGTTTGCATATAGAAAATACTAAAATTGATGGCAGAGATGTATTTCTAGATTTGGAGATTGATTGATTTAAATATTCTCTTTTGCTATCTTTTTTCCCCCTAAGTTTTAACTCTGAGCACCTATATTAAGCAAACATTAAAAAAAAATTAGGAGAGAAATTATATTTCTAATGTTATTCCATTGTGTACATTCATTAATGAAGGAAGGAATTTCAGGCTCTAACATTGTTCCTTGGCCTAACATAGAACCGGTGGACAAGAAGGCCAAGTGATACCCCAAGAGAAGATAGTATTAGAGGTCAGAAAAGGTAAGAAAGCCAGGTAGAAAAAAATGAGGGTTAAGGAGTGGGGTTACCATGCTCAGGAAAGGAGGGAGGCAGGAATACAAGTAGGAGAGTCACAAGAATCTAGTAGATACCAAGACTGTAATGAAATAGAACGGTAACTGCATTTAGAAATCTAGGTCCAATATTTAGGATTATGTTTATTAGATAGGTAATCCTGAGTAAATCATTTGTGTTTTCAAGGGTCAGAAAATACCTTGAAGGTATTTTTATTCTCATGTTAAAAGTGAGTAAAGTAGCACTCAGAAAATATAAATGAGGTCATATATACATAAGCTAGGTTTTCTTAGCTTTAGCTCTTTTAGCATTTTGGGCCAGACACTTTGCTGTGGTAGCTGAACAAGCACATATTTATGGGATAGTAAGTGATGATGTCAATTTTAGTAAAGAGGAAGTTGCCCAGGGAGAAGGAAAGCAGGTGAGAGGCATTTTGTAGTTAAACTAAAATTTTGCTAATTTGTATAAAATCCCCCTAAATACTCAGTATACACATCTCACCAAGGAGTGTTTTCCCCTGGTAGGGGACTTCAGAGGACTCCAATACCTACAGTTGGCAGGCATATATGTCCCAGATCTATATAAGTCAAATCAAGCCACTAGCATATAGAGCATCTTATGTGATAGATTTTAAGCTCAACCTTTGTCAGAATGGGGTCTTTTATATCCTTCATGTTTATGCTGAGATGGATCCCAAGGGGGCCCGGATATGTCTGTGAGGATGAGTCATTGTCCCTGATGTGGATAAGTGAAAAGGGTAGGGAAAAGGGTTTCTGACCCTGATTGAACTATTTGTGGATAGGGAGGACTCTAAAATAACTCTTGAAATCATAATAGAATGTTAAAGTCTCCCACGTTTGGAGTGTATGTTGTTTGCATTAATCCCACTTTTAAAGAGAAATATTTATTACTACTTACACAGTTCACCCCAACTTTATTTCAAATTGGAAATATTAATTTAATTAAAATAGAAATTTAATTTTATGCTTAATTTGAGGGTTGCTTTTTTGAAAAAAGGCTTTTTCATATGCAATTTAAACACTTGCATGCTTTTAAAGATAAAACAAGAACAACAAGAAGTAGAATTTATATTTAATTCTACCACCCGGATAGACCCAGTATGAATATTTTGGTATATACCCTTTCAGAGTTCTTAAATTGGGGGTTCTGGATCCAGCCTGTACATTAGGTTCACCTGAAGAACTTTAAAAATAAGACGATGACTAGTCTCATCCCAGAACAAATAAACCAGAATACCTGGGGGATGGAGCGGGCCTGAGTAATTTTTATTTTAACTTCACAGGTGATTTTAATGTACAGGTAGGGTTGTGAACCACTCTCTTAAATGAATGACAGATTAGTGCTGAAGCACTAGGCCAAGCACTAGCTGAAGCAGCTAGGCCAAAATAAAAGATGCTGGTGCCTTCAGCTAAGTGGTACTTTGGCTGTAGTTGGCATTGGCAATTAGGAAATGAGAGTGGTAGAGAGGCCACTTGGTATGCAGCAACGCTCAGTGGCCTGGCACTGTCTAAGCCATGCCACTGCTGTCTGCGGTAAGCAGTAATCAGTCATTTGGGCAGTAGGAGCTATAGATACTTTGCAAACAGCAGACGGTCAACCACACAAACAGGAACTGCCAGTTGCTCTCTCCTTAGTGTAAATGACAAGGCTAGAATTTATCACCTGAATGTCACCATTGAATATACAAATTCAAATGGCCTGTAAGCTTTGTTAAAAGGCTCTCAGGTGAGCTAAGAAGTGGGCATGTGTGGAGGGTTCAGGTTACTTTGCCCCGACCCCAATATGGCAGGCTTATAAACTCTGGGGAACTAATTGGACAAGGGTAAGGGAAGCAGTAAGAGGAAGCATATTATAAGATCAGATTGAAAGAAGCATCAGTCACCCAAGAAAGCCTGTCCGTCAGCTGTTGCCTGTGGAAAGAGAAGATAGTGGAAGGGAGGCAGGTTGGTTGCTCTCTTAAGGTCTCATGGGCTGCCTTTACCACAGTAGGATCTGCCATCAACTTTGTACAGCTCAGAGGTGGAATCTCTCCAGTCTCTCCAGTGGGTAATTAGCTCTTAGGGCAGCCACACACATTAATGCTACCGCATTTTTCAGAGTAGGAGAGTGCTTATCAGTGACCAGAATAATTTGTGTTCATTACTCGAAGGACTCCATCTTTCTTAGGGAGGGAAACTAGAGATAATGAGTGAATATTTATTAAAATGTCAATGTGTCATGCGCTTTACATTTTAGTATATTATTTACAGATGAGGAAAAAAAAGCATGGAGAACGCACCCAAGTTTCCAAAGCTGGTCAGTGTGGTGAGGGCAAGATTCAAACCTTGGTCTCTCTGGCTCCAGAACTGTGTTCTCCGTAGCTACTAGCCTTCCCAGGAGATTGAACAAACATTTGGAAGACTGAGAAGAGGTAAAATCATCCCGACAGAAATGTCATGGATGCTTGCACTATACCTGTCCAATAAAGGGATAATAATAGTACCCACATAAAGGTGCTATTGTGATAGAAAATTTATTACAGGTAAAACATTTAAAAGAGTATCTGGCACATAGTATATGCTTAATTCATGCAGTGCTCATGTTGACAGGGAACTTATTGTCCATTAAAACATTTGGATTGTTAGAAATTCATTATGCTAAGCTGAAATTGGGCCCCTCTAGCTTTTACCTGGAAGGTGTTCCCACTTGAAAAATGGAAGAAATTTTCAGTGAGGCAGATTTTGGGTTGATTTAATGAAGTAGTTTCCAACATTTAGAGCTACTTAAGAGAAACAAACTGCCTCAGGAGGGGCAATTGTTTATAACAGACTGTTTTTTAGAGTAGTTTTAGGTTCACACCAAAATTGAGAGAAAGGTACCGAGAGTTTTCATTTACCTCCCCCTCACACATGCACAGCTTCCCCCATTATCAGCATTTCCCACCAGAATGGTGCGTTTGCTACAATCCATGAGCCTACATTGAAACATTATTGTTATCCAAATTCCATAGTTTAATTAGGGCTTGCTCTTGATATTGTACATTCTGTAGATTTGGACAAATGTATAATGACATGTATCCACTCGTACAGTATCATGTAGACTAGTTTTACTGCCCTAAAAATTCTCTATGAGGTGGAGTGATTTTCATAAGTTAAAATAACCAAACTTGGCAGAGAGTCCCCTGGATAAAATCCACAGCTGCAAATTTCAGGGCTTATCTGTGCCACAAGTGGACTCTGAAATGCATTAGGAAAGCACATGAACAAAGGCACATTAAACTTTGATTTTGTACTACAGAGGCACTGCTATTGACAAACCCAGCTTTAAATTACAGATTTGCATCAGAACATGAGCACATTATCTTGCACTGAATTCCACAAAGGAATTAATAGTCCCACACCCTCAGATTAAATTTGGCTGTATAATAGATAATTGAGGACCCCTCTCCTTTGTTACTCTTGAATCTATCAATATTTATGATAAAATTTAGATTCTCACACTGCAATCAAAACCAGTCTTCTACCAGAGATGCCTCAAAATATTTTTCCTGCAATGAAGAGACATTGAAAAGACAAAAGGAACCAGGCTACATTTTTTTTAAAGCTTGCTTCCAAGGTGTAAGTGGAATAAATATGCTTGTTATTGAGTGAGATTTTCACCACGGGTTTCCTAGTATAAAATGTTTTTGACATATTTTGGACTAATGAAAAACAACTATGCTTTGGAACAGACTTTAAGTGGGAGTTGATATGTGCTGATCAGTTTTAAATTGATTTACAATTCATGAAGCTCTTGGATAGCAGAAAAGAATGACAACCGAATGAGACAGCTTGGTGAAGGTCACAGGGATAATCAGTAGAGGTCAACAGTACATTGAGGCTGGGAATGGAGCCTGGCAGGGGCCCACTGCCACTATTGCAGTGCCCATTTGGTCACGGGGGTGACTGACTCTTCATACATGATATTTTCATATCCTTTGAGATATTATCTGTTTTATATAACTGAAGAGTTTATTCTTAGAGGTTATTATTCAAGTTGGATTATTTCTAAGGTCAAACTACAATAATACCCAGGAACTATGTAGAAATTTACAGAGGAAAATTGTAAGTGGCGTTGTATAGGCTATCATTATAATATGCTGTGGGGTTTTTGTTTCTTTTTTTTTTTTTTGAGGCAGAGTCTCGCTCTGTTGCGCGGGCTGGAGTGCAGTGGCGCGATCTCAGCTCACTGCAAGCTCCGCCTCCCGGGTTTACGCCATTCTCCTGCCTCAGCCTCCCGAGTAGCTGGGACTACAGGCGCCCGCCACCTTGCCCGGCTATTTTTTGTATTTTTAGTAGAGACGAGGTTTCACTGTGTTAGCCAGGATGGTCTCGATCTCCTGACATCGTGATCCGCCCGTCTCGGCCTCCCAAAGTGCTGGTATTACAGGCTTGAGCCACCGCGCCCGGCCGGGTTTTTGTTTCTTTCAGAAAATGTTTCAGCTCTTCAATTTTAGGTAAGTTTATGGTTTTTTTTTTGGTGAGGGGTCAGGTTCTCACTCTGTCACCCAGGCTGGAGTGCAATGGCGTGATCATGACTCACTGCAGCCTTAACCTCCAAGGCTTAAGGAATTCTCTTGCCTCAGCCTCCTACGTAGCTGGGACCACAGGCACCTGCCACCACATCCAGTGAGTTTGCCAGTTTTGAAGGGGCAGTTTCTCTGACTTATTTAAACTCACAACTGACTTCCTTATCTTTCTCTTAAAATCACTTCTTTTTTTCCGGTGAAGGCCGGTGCCATCTATTCAAGCCAGCCAGGCTCAAACCTGAGTCTCAGAGTCATCATTCTCAGAATTGGAAGGGATCTTAAAGGATACTTAGTTCAGCCACCCATTTGGTACTTGAACCCTTTATCATCATATAGTTTGTGATTCCCCAAGTATTTGAGCACTTACTCAATATCAGGTACTCTACTCATTCTACTAAAAAATAATTTCTGCCAAATACTGAGCATCTTCTAGAAAGAAAAAAGATTTAGCAGTAAAAAGGCACTGCTTGGCCTAGTAGAGGAGATAGCTGAGAACATTTTAATATGATGTAGTGCGTGCTTTGTAGAGGTAATGCAGAGGAAGAAACAGGGAAGAGAGGAAGGTTGCCTGGCTCAGAGGAGGCTCCAGGGAGGGATAGTTGGGGCCTGCTTTCTAGAGGAGGAAAGAGTAGAATTGAATCTTGAAGGATGAATAGGAGTGATCCAAGTGACTGACAGATGTGTGTTCTAGGCAAGGAAACTACCAGGGAAAAATCCCAGAGGGGCTTTCTACATTGTGGCTTTCTCATCTGTAACAGCATTTGCTTTATAGGAATGTTGTGTGGAGTAAATAAGAAAATATTTATGGTTATAATGGACAGAGTAAATGTTTACTAAATTATATTATTATTATATCATTATACTGCTAAAGTATATCAGTGCAAAGATATGCAAAATAACCTTATAGCAACCAGATAGACCCCTCAAGCCTACAATTTTTGCCTCATAAATAGTCTAATATATTTGTAGAAAGACTGTCCAATCCTAAACTATCTTAGAACCTAATGCTACTAGATACTTAAGTTATAACAACCCCTCTTGCTTGCTGATATTCCACGTTTACCAAGAACCATGTAGATTTGTCTTCTCTTGGGACCAGATTGGGTCAACATGAGTCTCTACTTGCTCCACAACTTTATTTCCTCATTGTCAAATAATTTCCCACTCCAATATTAAGACCAGTCTCTTATCAACCTTTTAATAACACTCATATAGCATGAACTATGTGCCAGACACTGATCTTAACGCTATTCAAATATTAACTTATTTCATTCTCATAGCAATCATAGAAGGTAGCTGTTGCTATTATCATCACCATCTTTAAAATGCAGAAACTGAGACACAGGAAGGTGAAGTAACTTGCAGCTAGTAAAGGGTAGAGCCCAGGTTCAAACAGAGGTAGTTTGACTCCAGAGTTTCTGTTCTGTAACAAACGTGCAGTTTTGTTACATAGGTATACATGTGCCATGGGGGTTTGCTGCACCCATCAACCCATCATCTACATTAGGTATTTCTCCTAATGTTATCCCTTCCCTACCCCTCTACCACCGCCCAACAGGCTCCAGTGTGTGATGTTCCCCCGCCATATCCATGTGTTCTCATTGTTCAACTCCCACTTATGAGTGAGAACATGCAGTGTTTGGTTTTCTGTTTCTGTGTTAGTTTGCTGAGAGTGATGGTTTCCAGCTTCATCCATGTCCCTGCAAAGGACATGAACTCATCATTTTTTATGGCTGCATAGTATTCCAAGGTGTATATGTGCCAGATTTTCTTTATCTAGTCTATCATTGATGGACATTTGGGTTGATTCCAAGTCTTTACTATTGTGAATAGTGCCCCAATAAACATATGTGTGCACATGTCAATAGAATGATTTATAATCCTTTGGGTATATATCCAGTAATGGGATCACTGGGTCAAATGGTATTTCTAGTTCTAGATCCTTGAGGAATTTCCACACTGTCTTCCACAATGGTTGAACTAATTTACACTCCCACCAACAGTGTAAAAGTGTTCCTGTTTCTCCACATCCTCTCCTGCATCTGTCATTTCCTTACTTTTTAATGATCGCCATTCTAACTGGTGTGAGATGGTATCTCATTATGGTTTTGATTTGCATTTCTCTGATGACCAGTGATGATGAGCATTTTTTCATGTGTCTGTTGGCTGCATAAATGTCTTCTTTTGAGAAGTGTCTGTTGCTATCCTTTGCCCACTTTTTGATGGGATTGCTTTTTTTTTTTCTTGTAAATTTGTTTAAGTTCTTTGTAGATTCTGGATATTAGCCCTTTGTCACATGCATAGATTGCAAAACTTTTCTCCCATTCTGTAGGTTGCCTGTCCACTCTGAGGATAGTTTCTTTTGCTGTGCAGAAGCTCTTTAGTTTAATTAGATCTCATTTATCAATTTTGGCTTTTGTTGCTATTGCTTTTGGTGTTTTAAACTTGAAGTCTTTGCCCATGCCTATGTCCTGAATGGTATTGCCCAGGTTTTCTTTAGGATTTTTATGGTCCTAGGTCTTATGCTTAAGTCTTAGATTCATCGAGTTGATTTTTGTATAAGGTGTAAGGAAGGGATCCAGCTTCAGTTTTCTGCATATGGCTAGCCAGTTTTCCCAACACCATTTATTAAATATGGAATCTTTTCCCCATTGCTTGTTTGTGTCAGGTTTGTCAAAGATCACATAATTGTAGATGTGTGGTGTTATTTCTGAGGCCTCTGTTCTGTTCCATTGGTCTATATATCTGTTTTCATACCAGTACCATGCTGTTTTGGTTACTGTAGCCATGTAGTATAGTTTGAAGTCTGGTAGCATGATGCCTCCAGCTTTGTTCTTCTTGCCCAGGATTGTCTTGGCTATGCGGGTTCTTTTTTGGTTCCATATGAAGTTTAAAGAAGTTTTTTCTAATTCTGTGAAGAAAGTCATTGGTAGCTTGATGAGGATAGCATTGAATCTATAAATTACTTTGGGCAGTATGGCCGTTTTCATGATATTGATTCTTCCTATTCCTGAGCATGAAAAGTTTTTCCATTTGTTTGTATCCTCTCTTATTTCCTTTAGCAGTGGTTTGTAGTTCTCCTTGAAGAGGTCCTTCACATCCCTTGTATGTTGTATTCCTAGGTATTTTATTCTCTTTGTAGCATTTGTGAATGGGACTTCACTCATGATTTGGCTCTCTGTTATTGGTGTATAGGAATGCTTGTGATTTTTGCATATTGATTTTGTATCCTGAGACTTTGCTGAAGTTACTTATCAGCTTAAGGGGATTTTGGGCTGAGATGATGGGGTTTTCTAAATATACAATCATGTCATCTGCAAACAGGGACAATTTGACTTCCTCTCTTCCTATTTGAATACCCTTTGTTTCTTTCACTTGCCTTATTGCCCTGGCCAGAATGTCTGATACTGTGTTGAATAGGAGTGGTGGGAGAGGGCATCCTTGTCTTGTGCCGGTTTTCAAAGGGAATGCTTCCAGTTTTTTCCCTTTCAGTATGATGCTGGCTGTGGGTTTTTCATAAATAGCTCTTATTATTTTGAGATCTGTTCCATCGATACCTAGTTTATTGGGAGTTTTTAGCATGAAATGCTGTTGGATTTTGTTGAAGGCCTTTCTGCATCTATTGAGATAATCATGTGGGTTTTGTCATTGGTTCTGTTTATGTGATGGATTACATATTGATTTGTGTATGTTGAACCAGCCTTGCATCACAGAGATGAAGCTGACTTGATTGTGGCGGATAAGCTTTTTGATGTGCTGCTGGAATTGGTTTGCCAGTATTTTACTGAGGATTTTTGCATCAATGTTCATCAGAGATATTGGCCTGAAATTTTCTTTTTTTGTTGTTGTGTCTCTGCCAGGTTTTGGTACATGGATGATGCTAATAAAATGAGTTAGGGAGGAGTCCCTCTTTTTCTGTTTTTTGGAATAGTTTCAGAAGGAATGGTACCAGCTCTTCTTTGTACCTCTGGTAGAATTCGGCTGTGAATCTGTCTGGTCCTGGACTTTTTTTCTTGGTAGGCTATTAGTTACTGCCTCAGTTTCAGAACTTGTTATTGGTTTATTCAGGGATTTGACTTCTTCTTGGTTAAGACTTGGGAGGTTGTATGTGTCCAATAATTTATCCATTTCTTCTAGATTTTCTAGTTTATTTGCATAGAGATATTTGTAGTATTCTCTGATGGTAGTTTGTATTTCTGTGGGATCAGTGGTGATATCATATCTCTGTATCATTTTTTATTACATCTATTTGATTCTTCTCTCTTTTCGTCTTTATTAGTCTGGCTAGCGTTCTAACTATTTTGTTGATCTTTTCAAAAAACCAGCTTCTGGATTCATTGATTTTTTTTGAAGGGCTTTTTATGTCTCTTTCTCCTTCAGTTGTGCTCTGATCTTAGTTATTTCTTCTGCTAGCTTTTGAATGCGTTTCCTCTTGCTTCTCTAGTTCTTTTAATTGTGATGTTAGGGTGTCAATTTTAGATCTTTCCTGCTTTCTCTTGTGGTCATTTAGTGCTGTAAATTTCCCTCTACACACTGCTTTAAATGTGTCCCAGAGGTTCTGGTATGTTGTGTCTTTGTTCTTATTGGTTTCAAAGAACATCTTTATTTCTGCCTTCATTTTGTTATTTACCCAGTAGTCATTCAGGAGCAGGTTGTTCAGTTTCCACGTAGTTGTGCGGTTTTGAGTGAGTTTCTTAATCCTGAGTTCTAATTTGATTGCATTGTGTCTGAGAGACTGTTTGTTATGATTTCCATTTTTTGCATTTGCTGAGGAGTGTTTACTTCCAACTATGTGTTCAATTTTGGAATAAGTGCGATGAAGTGCTGAGAAGAATATATATTGTATTGATTTGGGGTGGAGAGTTCTGTAGATGTCTATTAGGTCCACTTGGTCCAGAGCTGAGTTCAAGTCCTGAGTATCCTTGTTAATTTTCTGTCTCATTGATCTTTCTAATATTGACAATGGGGTGTTAAAGTCTCCCCCTATTATTCTGTGGGAGTCTAAGTCTCTTTGTAGATCTCTAAGAACTTGCTTTATGAATCTGGGTACTCCTGTGTTGGGTGCATAGATATTTAGGATAGTTAGCTCTTTTTGCTGCATTGATCCCTTTACCGTTATGTAATGCCCCTCTTTTGATCTTTATTGATTTAGTCTGTTTTATCAGAGATTAGGATTGCAACTCCTGCTTTTATTTGCGTTCCATTTGCTTGGTAAATATTCCTCCATCCCTTTATTTTGAGCCTATGTGTGTCTTTGCACATGAGATGGGTCTCCCAAAACAGCACACTGACGAGTCTTGACTCTTTATCCAATTTGCCAGTCTGTGTCTTTTAATTGGGGCATTTATTCTCTTTACATTTAAGGTTAATATTGTCATGTGTGAATTTGATCCTGTCATTATGATACTAGCTGGTTGTTTTGCCCATTAGTTGATGCAGTTTCTTCATAATGTCAATGTTCTTTACAATTTGGTATGTTTTTGCAGTGGCTGGTTCTGGTTGTTCCTTTCCATGTTTAGTGCTTCCTTTAGGACCTCTCATAAGGCAGGCCTGGTGGTGACAGAATCTCTCAGCATTTGCTTGTCTGTAAAGGATTTTATTTCTCCTTCGCTTATGAAACTTAGTTTGGCTGGATATGAAATTCTGGGTTGAAAATTCTTTTCTTTAAAAATGTTGAATATTGGCCTTCCACTCTTTTCTGGCTTGTAGGGTTTCTGCAGAAAAATCCGCTGTTAGTCTGATGGGCCTCCCTTTGTGGGTAACCCAACCTTTCTCTCTGACTGCCCTTAACATTTTTTCCTTCGTTTCAACCTTGGTGAATCTGACGATTATGTGTCTTGGAGTTGCTCTTCTCGAGGAGTATCTTTGTAGTGTTCTCTGTATTTCCTGAATTTGAAAGTTGGCCTGTCTTGCTAGGTTGGGGAACTTCTCATGGATAATCTCCTGAAGAGTGTTTTCCAACTTGGTTTCATTCTTGTCACTTTCAGGGACACCAATCAAACATAGATTTGGTCTTTTCACATAGTCCCATATTTCTTGGAGGCTTTTGTTTGTTCCTTTTTATTCTTTTTTGTCTAATCTTGTCTTCTCTCTTTATTTCATTAAGTTGATCTTCAATCACTGGTATCCTTTCTTCTGCTTGATCAGTTTGGCTATTGAAACTTGTGTATGCTTCATGTAGTTCTTGTGCTGTGTTTTTCAGCTCCATCGGGTCATTTACATTCTTCTCTACACTGATTATTCTAGTTAGCAATTTGTCTAACCTTTTTTCAAGGTTCTTAACTTCCTTGCTTTGCGTTAGAACATGCTCCTTTAGCTCAGAAGAGTTTCTTACTACTTCTGAAGCCTACTTCTGTCAATTTGTCAAACTCATTCTCCACCCAGTTTTGTTCCCTTGCTGGCGAGGAGTTGTGATAGTTTGGAGGAGAAGAGGCGTTCTGGTTTTTGGAATGTTTAGCCTTCTGGTTTCTCCTCATCTTTGTGGATTTATCTACCTTTGGTCTTTGATGTTGGTAACCTTCAGATGGAGTCTTTGAGTGGACGTGCTATTCCTTTCTGTTTGTTAGTTTTCCTTCTGACAGTCAGGCCCCTCTGCTGCAGGTCTGCTGGAGTTTGCTGGAGGTCCACTCCTGACCCTGTTTGCCTGGGTATCACCACTGGAGGCTGCAGAACAGCAAAGATTGCTGTCTGATCTTTCCTCTGGAAGCTTTGTCCCAGAGGGGCACCTGCCAGAGCTCTCCTGTGTGAGGTGTCTCTCGGCCACTACTGGGAGGTGTCTCCCAGTCAGGAGGCATGGGGGTCAGGCACCCACTTGAGGAGGCAGTCTGACCCTTAGCAGAGCTGGAATGCTGTACTGGGAGTTCCGCTGCTCTCTTCAGAGCTGTCAGGCAGGAACGTTTAAGTCTGCTGAAGCTTTGCCCACATTCACGCCTTTCCCCAGGTGCTCTGTCCCAGAGAGATGGGGGTTTTATCTATAAGTCCCTGACTGAGGCTGCTGCCTTTTTTTTTTTCCCAGAGATGCCCTGCCCAGAGAGGAGGAATCTAGAGAGGCAGTTTGGTCGCAGTGGCCTTGCTGAGTTGCAGTGGGCTCCGCCCAGTTCAAACTTCCAGGTGGCTTTGTTTATACTGTGAGCGTAAAACTGCCCACTCAAGCCTCAGCAATGGTAGATGCCCTTCCCCATACCAAGCTTGAATGTCCTGGGTGGACCTCAGACTGCTGTTGTGCTGGCAACGAGAATTTCAAGCCAGTTGATCTTAGTTTGCTGGGCTCCTTGGGGGTGGGTCCCGCTGAACCAGACCACTTGGCTCCCTGGCTTCAGCACCCCTTTCCAGGGGAGTGGACGCTTCTTTCTCCTTGGCATTCCAGGCGCCACTGGGGTACGGAAAAAAAAGAACTCTTGCAGCTAGTTCAGTATCTGCCCAAATGGCTGCCCAGTTTTGTGCTTGAAACCCAAGGTCTTGGTGGGGTAGGCACCAGAGGGAATCTCCTGGTCTGCAGGTCGTGAAGACTGTGGGACAAGCACAGTGTCTGTGCTGGAGTTCCTCAGGCTTAGACCCTCACAGCTTCCCTTGGGTAGGGGAGAAAATTCCCCGACCCCTTGCGCTTCCCAGGTAAGGTGACGCCCCACCCTGCTTTTACTCACCCTCTGTGGGCTAAACCCACTGTCCAACCAGTCCTAATGAGATGAACAGGGTACCTCAGTTGGAAATACAGAAATCACCCACCTTCTGCATTGATTTCACTGAGACCTGCAGACCGGAGCTGTTCCTGTTCAGCCATGTCGCCAGCAGTCCAGGAGTTTCTGTTCTTTATCGCCATATGTACTGCATCCCCGAGGCAGGCAGCTCTGGGACCCACAAGAATAACTTCTGAGCCCACAAGACTGAGGTCAGACCCTGAATCATGGTAAATGTGTCAAGATTACACTGCTTTGCTGGGCTTGTCTGGTTGCCTTTGGGGGCTGGTCTTCCGAAGTGCTTGAATATCAGCTTTGCTTGGAGTTTAGACCTTCCCGTTCATCCTCAGTAGAATAAAGAAAGTGATGGGTCATCTCTTGCTTTGAAGATACCCAGTGCAGTGGCCCTCACTGACACTTTTAGCTTACCCTGCATTGGATTCAAATTTTGCCCTAATCTAAACAGGAAGGGAGGGCCCTCAGGTCTGGAAAAAAAATCTCTGAGGCGTACAGCAGAATAGTTCTTCTGCCATATTCAGAAGAAGGATTTACATTTCTCGTTTAAAAGTGGTTTTTCCATTACTGTCTAGAATAGTATAGTTTGAGTTTATCTCTAATGAAAACAGAGATAGCCAGTAGCCTACCATTACAGGCATCCTGAGAGAGTCATACATAGAAGCCGAATTCTAGGAGGGTATGCATTGCTCATTCCTGAGTAAATTTGACCACAAATCCTGTGAGGCATCCTGGCCTTGCTGAACTACGCTGAACTGTGTGAGAACCAGGACTCCTTTTGCCTTTCTAGCATAAGGCCAAATCCAAAAACAGATTTTCATTGCCCCTCCCTCATTGCCCACACTCCATACTTGACCACTGAGGTCTTACCACACTGGTGACAAAAAGAAGCAACGACAAGTGAGTTGCTAAACCTCAGAGGAGTTTTGGCTTTTCTCTACCTTCCATCCTCTTTAGGGTTGGGGAGCCCTTCCTAAGGCAGAGCTCAGACCTGTCCTCAACATCATCCTGGAAGAGAACAAAGCTAAGGGAGATGAGAACCAAGAAAAGCTGGAAAGAGAGAAATTAACCCAAAGAGACCTTTTTACTGAAGCAAGGGCTTTTACCCTCTTCTGACCAAAAGCTGCAACTCCCAACAACACACTCTTGGAGTGTTCTCTATCAGTGCTCCTTGAGGGGTGAATGAGATTGTGTTGAGTGGGAGACTGTGTTGTGTTGGGGTGGAGATGGGAGAGAGTAGAGAGAGGGATGGTGTTTGAGCTCCTCCCCTAAAAGTTGGCTTGTGCCACAAACACCTTGTAAAGAGCAAATAAAATCATGGCTTTGTCTTAGCCTCTCTTGAAATTCATAGATGAGTCAGGATACAGGGTTTTGTGGAAGTGAAGAGCATGGACTTGGGCTTCCACAACTAGCAAATGGTAAAGCAGGATTTAGACTACCTCAATTTGAATCCTGCTTTACCATTTACTAGTTGAGTGGCCTTACACAATTCACTTGACCTCTCTGTGCCTCAGTTTCCTCATTAAAATATGGTAGTACTAATAGTAGAGTTTAGAATTGTAAAAGTGTTGGGGAGGAGTGTGTATGACAGTGGCGCAGGTTATACAACTCGACAAATCCACAGTTATAGTTGGAGGTTTCAACACTTCTCTCTTAGTGATTGATGGGACAAGTAGATAGAAAAATCAGTGTGGATATGGGAGATCTGAACAACCTTATCAACCAAGTAGACTTGATTCACATTCATAGAACACTCTACCCTGCAGCCTAGACTACACAATTAGACTGTCCACCAGATGATTCACATACAAAGTTACTGGAAGGTTGTTTATTTATTACTTTTTTTGTTGGTCTGTAATTGCTAAGTTGATATCAAATGAAATTTTATAACAATTGTAGAACCAATAGGAAAATGATTCTGTCTCACTTTGTATATAGCTTGAGTTTTTTTCCTTTTCATAGTTCTGTATTTACAGCATTCAGATGCTTTCTCCCTTCGGGAAGTGCAAATGAAGGACATCTACCTTGTTCATCCATCTTGCACTACTTTCCTGGGAATGTGAGGTGGGCAAGGGATGATGACAGAGATGGGAAAGTGAATTTGAGGATGGGCACTGACTTTCAAAAAATATTTTTACATAGGTTTTTTATTTGACAGTAATAATAATGCAGGGGACGAGGGTAGGTCTTTGGCCATGTTGTCATGCTATTACTTGCTCCTCATCTGCTTGGCTTTCAGTGAAGTGCTCTGGTCTTAGAAACCATCACCTATTTCTTATTCTAGGAAAGTGGTGACATCCAAGATTATTTTTCCTACATACAAAATAGACTTTTTACGACCTGTTAAGAATAGCAGGACAAAGAACATCCTATACACAGGAAAATAAAAATTATATAAAAAGACCTATTCATGAGAAGAGTGTGAGATAATGCAAGCAAATGAAGAAATCTGTACTGGGGTGGATGAATCATTACCCTGACTTCCCCTGGGTTTTTGCTTGCTGATGCCCTCCTGCTGAGATAGATGTGCTTTTGCAAAGCAGAATTGGAGGTGAGTAAATAAGAAGGGGGTTATTCACTTTTATCATCACAGTACCCCACATGCCGGTTCAAGGAAATTCTAATGAAGAACGTGCTGTGAGTTTCTGGAATTAGAACCCAAGTTATTCTTAGAATTAAAAGAATGAGAGTAGGGACAGCACTAGTTGCTTATTTGATGGAACGGAAGAAGCCTGATGGAGATCATCTTGGTGCATTAGGAAAACAGCCTCAGGGCTCCCGCTGACAGGACACTTTTCCCAAGTACTATTAATTATAATGCGTTATTAGCTAACTGCAGGCAGTGGACATCCTTTGCCCGTTAACTAAAGTGCAACAGCCATTTAGCTAGTGGGGCCTACTTGGTCTTTAAAATTGTCTTAATCATTAGTGAATTAGTTAAACTATAACGTTAAGAGATAAAAGTAATCATCGTTGTTGCTTGGGAACAAGTCTAAACTGAAACTGTTTTTCAGAGGTTCTGAGTACAAATGTTCTTGACTGTGTAGACTGATGGGAGCTCTAGACCCAGCCAGCCTCACCCCGACCTCTTCAGGGTTACACAATATCCTAACATCATTGTTATGGGTTTGATTTTTGCTTTGGAGCTTCGGTAGGATGTGAGGCAGGGAAGATGGTACCATGGGCTTTATATTCAGTTCTCAATCATTCAGAAATTTGCAGTGTAGGCAAATTTTTGAAACTCGTGTTCCCTTTCAGTGCTTTCTTTTTTTGGGTCATTTCACTGATTATTAATGGCTCCACCTGGGGAGGCCTGGAAATGATGCTGAAACTCAATCACGCCTCCTTAGCAGTTCTGGAAAGAGGTTTTGAGTGTCAGTGCAGAGGCTATGAAGAGAAGCTCAAATTGTGCTTTAGGATTATCTCTGGATTTTGATGATTGGCATATTCTTCTTCTGCCACAAATCACCCAGACGTAACAGAACAAACAGGCTTAATTGATTTGGTTTGATTCGTGTTTTGATGACTCACCACAAGCAGAAAACATGGGGGAAAAAACCTCTCCTCAAGTGACTTGAGAAGAAGTTCATTGCTTTTCATTTTATCCAAATGTTTTCAAACGTTTAAATTTAATTTAAAAAATTTACATGCATTAAAATTCACACTTTTTGGTATTTCATTTTATGAGTTTGGACAAATATATGGTTCAGTAAACCACCACCGCAATCAAGATAAGGAACAGTTCCATCACTCTCCAAAATTGCTGCTGCTTTATATGTCAACCCCAATTCCTTGCATGTACTACTCAGTTATCTAGTCCTATACTTATATGCTTTATAGGTGTCATATCAATGGAATCAGATTATGTAGACTTTTGAGTCTGGCTTCCTTCACTTAGCCTAACACATTTGAGATTCATGCATGTTGTTACATGTATCAGTTGTTTATTCTTTTTTATTGAGAAGTGTTCTTATAATTTATCCGTTTATCAGTTGAATGACATATGGGCGTTTCTGTTGCTGATGTTTATGAAAAAAGCCACTATAAGCATTTCCACACCAGTTTTTATGGGAACATAAATTTTCTTTTCTCTTGGGTGAATATCTAGGTGTGAGATTGCTGGGTCTTACGTTAAGTGCGTATTTAACTTTATGACACTGCCAAACCGTTTTCCAAAAGAGGTCTACCATTGTGCATTCCCACCAGCAGTGAATGAGAATTCCAGGTACTTTCTGTCCTTAATAGCACTTGGTATTGTCAGGTATCTTTCTCTTATTGATTTCTAATTTAATTTTAATGGTTAGAAAATATAGTTTGTATGATTTCAATTATTTTACATTTGTTAAGATATATTCTGTGGTCCAGAATATGATCTGTTTTGGTGAATGCTTCATGTACATTTGAAAAGAATGTGTATTCTGCTGCTAAAGAGGAAAGTGTTTTTAAAATGTCAGTAGCTTAATTTGTTTGTTGGTCAGGTCTTGTACATCCTTCCTGATTTTTTGTCCACTTGTTTTATCAGTTGGTGAGAAGGGGTATCAAAGTCTTCACCTACAGTATAGATTTGTCTATGTTTTCCCCTTTCGTTGCTATCAGTTTTTCTTCATGTATTTTGAAACTCTTGTTAGGTACATGCATATTTAGGATTGTTATATCTTCTTGGTGAATTGACCTTTTATTATATAAGATCTCTCTTTATCTTCCACTGTATTTGTTGTTCTGAAGTTTACTTTATCTGGTGTTAATATAGCCACTCCAGCTTCCTTCTTTTTTTTTTTTTTTCATTCTTTTGTTTTGAATCCACCTATGTCTTTATATTTACAGTGGATATCTTGTAGATAGAATATAGTTGAGTCTTATTGTAATGCCCACTTGTACAATCTGTCTTTTAATCATTTAGACCATTTATACTTATTATTGCTATAGTTGGATTTATGTCTACCATTTTATTGATTTTAAGTATTCCATTTTATTTTATGTATTGGCTTTTTGTCATATGTCTTTGTATTATTTTTCTAATGGTGGCTGTAAGAATTACAACATGTTTAACCATTCACAGTCTACTTAAGGTTAATATATTACTAACTTAAGTAAAATGTAGAAGCCTTAAAACCATACAGGTTACTTTGTCTCTCTGCCCTTATGTCATAGTGGTCATATGTATTATATCTATATGCACTGAAAATCTTACTAGATAATATTATAATTTTTGCTTTCAACAGCAAAACATATATGTGTTTTAAAGAACTTAAGATGAAAATAGTTTTTAAAAGTATTTTATCTGGTTGTTGCTATTTGTTTTGGTTTTGCTTTTCCTTCATTCCTGAAGTTCCCAGTTTTTTTTGTTTTTTTTTTTTGTTGTTGTTTTGATTTTTAAATATCATTTCTTTTAAGCCGTTAGAACAGGTCTGCAGGCAACAAAAATCTCCTGACTTTTCTTCATCTGAAAATATATTTTCTTACTCTTCATTACAGAAATATATTTTTGCTACATATACCAATTTATGCTTCCATCAGTGTATGAGGAAGCACTTTTCTTAGCACTTTTGCCAACCTCAGTAATATAGGTTGAATATTCCTTATCTGAAATGCTTGAGACCGGAGTGTTTCAGATTTCATATTATTTCATGTTTTGGATTATTTGCATTGTACTTACTAGTTGAGTATGTCTAATCTGAAAATCCAAAATGCTGCAATGAGCATTTCTTTTGAGCATCATGTTGATGCTCAAAATGTTTTGGACTTTGGAGCATTTCAGATTTTGGATTTTCAGATTAGGGATACCCAACCTTACCATTTTTAGCTTTGCCAATTTGACAGGGAAAGCAATGGCATCTCATTCTTTAGGCATTAAAAATGTCTGCCTTGGAGGTTGCAGTGAGCCAAGATTGTGCCAGCCTGGGCAACAGAGCAAGACTCTGTTCCCCACGCCACCCCTGCCAGAAAAAGAGTATCTTCCTTTTGTTATACATGGTGAATTTTTTTCACTTTGTTATTTATTTTTTATTTTTACAAAACTTATACAAATGTTTAATTCGTAGGTAGGAAAAACTCATTTTTTTTCCCTCTTACAGTTGTTTTCTTTTTTGGTTTTATTTAGAAAGATCATTTGCACCCCAAGGTCAGATAAATATTTATCAACATTTTCTTTTGGCTCTTAAAAAAATAAATTTGGCATTTTTCTCCATGTGCCACTAATTGTTTTGGTTAGCATAAGGTAGGCATTTAAGTTTATTTTCCTAACTAGCAAATACATATGCAGCAACATTAACTTATATATACTTTTTCCTTGTTTAAAATACCTACATTATCAAGTATTAATTGATATTATTATTTATTTTAGAGCCAGGGTCTTATTATGCTGACCAGGCTGGACTTGAACTCTTGGACACAATTGATCCCTCCACCTCAGGCTCCTGAGTCCCTAGCTGGGACTGCAGGCTTGTGCTACCACACTTGGTTAAGTATTAATTACTTTTGTATAGTTGTGCCTGTTTCTGAGTTTTTAGTATTGTGCCTGTGTATTTATATTTTACCATGCCACAGTTTTATAATGAAAACTTTTTGGTGTTACCAGATTTAGCAAATGAAAAAACAGAACACCCAATTACATTTGAATTTCATATATATACCAATTTTTTTTTAGTGTATGTTCCAGATGTTACATGCGGTTCTGAAATTTGGCCAGGCACAGTGACTTACACTTGTAATCCCAACACTTTGGGAGGCTGAGGTGGGAGGATCACTTGAGCTCAGGAGTTCAAGGCCAACCTGGGCAACATGGTGAAACCCATGTCTACCAAAAATACAAAAAATTAGTCAGGTGTGGTAGTGGCAGGCATTTGTGATCCCAGCTACTTGGGAGACTGAGGTGGGAGGATCACTTGAGCCCAGGAGGCAGAGGTTGCAGTGAACTGAGATTGTGCTACTGTACTACAGCCTGAATGACAGAGTGAGACCCTGTCTCAAAAGAAAAAAAAGATTCTGAAATTTTATTTATTTTTTATAAATTTTATTTTTAATTGACAAGTAATAATTGTATATATTTATGAAGTACAATATGATGCTTTGATACATGTATAAATTATAGAATGATTAAATCAGGCTAATTAACATAATCACCTCAAATATCTGTAATTTCTCTGTAATTAGTACATTCAAAATTCACTGTTTTAGCTATTTTTAAATATTACAATACATTAAATACATTATTATTAATTATAGTTATTATGTGCAATAGGTCACCAAAACCGACTCCTCCTGTGTAACTGAAACTTTGTATTCTTTGATCAGTGATTTACTTGAACCCACCCACAGGCTCTGGTGACCACTGTTCTACTCTCTGCTTCTATGAGTTTGACGGTTTTAGGTTCCACATGTAAGTGAGATCATGCAGAATTTTGTCTTTTTGTGCCTGGCTTACTTCAGTTAGCATCATATCTTCTAGGTTCATCCATGTTGTCACAAATGATGGAATTTCATGCTTTCTAAAAACTGAATAGTATTCCATTTTGTATATACACTACATTTTAAACATTCATCTCTTGATGGGCGTCATGGTTGTTTTCAAGCCTTGACTATTGTGCATAATGCTGTGATGAACATGGGAATGCAAACATCTCTTTGACATACTGATTTCAACTCCCTTGGGTATATACACAAGAAGGGGGATTGCTGGATCGTATGGTGATTTTAGTTTTAGTTTTTAAAGGAACCTCCATGTCGTTTTCCAAAATGGTTCAGTGTACAAGCATTTCTTTTTCTCCACATCCTCACTAACTCTTCTTATCTGTCCTCTTTTTGATAACAGCCAGTCTGACAGGTGTGGGGTGATATCTTATTGTTATTTTAATTTGCAATTCTTTGACGATTAGGGATACTGAGCATTTTTCATATATCTTTTGGCCATTTGTATGCCTTCTTTTGAGAAATTTCTATTTAGGTCCTTTGTCCATTTTTAAATTGAGTTATTTGTTTTCTTGTTATGGAGTAGATTGAGTTCCTTGTATATTTTGTATATCAGCCTTTTATCCAATGTGTGATTTGCAAATATTTTCTCCCCATCTGTAGGTTGTCTCTTTACTCTGTTAATTTCCTTAGCTGTGTAGAAGCTTTTTAGTTTGATGAAATCCTATGATCAATTTTTGCTTTTGTTGCCTGTGCTTTTGGGGTCATATCCAAGAAATCACTGTCTAGACCAATGTGTTGCAACTTTTCCCCTATGTTTTCTTCCAGTAGTTTTATAGTTTCAGATCTAGTGTTTATATCTTTAATTCACTTTGAGTTGATTCTTGTATAAGGGATGGAATAAGGGTCCAATTTTATTCTTCTGCATGTGGATATCAAGTTTTTCCAACTTCATTCATTCATTCATTCATTCATTCTTTCATTCATTCATTCGTTGTTTTTTGGTTTCTTTTAGAGACAAGATCTCATTCTGTCACCCAGGCTGGAGTGCAGTGGCATGTTCATAGCTCACTGCAGCTTCAAACTGCGGGGCTGAAGTGATCTTTCTGTCTCAACCTCCCAAGTAGTTGGGACTACATGTGTGTGTCACCATGCCCGGCTAATTATTTTTTATTTTTTGTGGAGACAAGGTCTCACTGTGTTGTCTAGGCTGGTCTTGAACTCAAGTAATCCTTTCACTTTGGCTTCTCAAAGTGCTAGAATTACTGACATGAGCCACTATATTTGGCCCTAGCATTAATTTATTGACAACACTATCCTTTCACCATTGTATGTTTTTGGTACCTCTGTTGAAAATCAATTGACTATAGATATGTAAGTTTATTTCTGGGTTCTGTATTCTATTTCATTGCCCAGTGTGTCTGGTTTTATGGCAGTACCATGCTGTTTTGATTACTATAGCTTTTTAATATATTTTGAAATCTATTAGTGAATTGATGTCAATTTTGTTCTTTTTGATCAAGATGGCTTTGGCTATTCAGAGTCTTTTGTGGTTCCATACTGAGATTCTGAAATTTAAATATAATAGGGTATCTTGTATTTTATCTGGCAAGCCTAAATTCCAGTATCTGCCATACAAGTTGTCTCCAGTCTTGTTTGTTTTCCAAAATACCTTTTTTTTTTTTTTTTAAAGAGTCCTTTGAAGACTGAGGGGTATTTTTTTTGGAAAGTATTTCAATGTTATTTAATTGCTACATCAAAAGAAAACAAAAATGGGTTACATTTTCATTCTTCAAAATAGATTAATATCAAAACATGCTAATTTCTTGAAAGCAGATTGACCCTTTACCCCCACCCTCCCACAGTGTGTCTTTTCTTTCTCTCTCCTGGAGATAAAAGCTCTTAACCATTTGGTATGAATTGAATATTATGTATCTCCCCAAAATTCATATGTTGAAGCTCTGACCTCCAATGTGACTGTATCTGGAGGTACAGCCTATAAGGAGGTTAAATGAGGTCATAAGAATCAGACTTATCAGTAGGACTGGTGCTTTTATAAGAAAAGGAAGGGACACCAGAGCTGTCTTCCTCTCTACCATGTGAGTACACCGGGAGAAGCGGGCCACCTAAAAGCCCGAAGGAGAGCCCTTACCAGAAACCAAATAGGCTGGCACTTTCATGTTGGACTTTCCACTCTCTAGAATTGTGAGACATAAATTACTGTTGTTTAAGCCATCCAGCCTATGGTGTTTTGTTATGGCAGCCCAAGCAGACAGATGTACCATTTGAAGACTAAATGTTGCATAGCACATCTCAATTTTTAAAATTTAACAATTATTTCTCTCTCACAAAATCCTACAAGTCAAGCATGCTACATTTATTTTCATTTTATGTGGTAGTAAATGATTGAAATTTTAGAAGATTATTTGATCCAACCAAGATGACTCAGCTGATAACTCCGTAATCAGGCCTCAAGTTTATAGTGCGGCTGGTTTATAGGAGCCCATAACTGCTCAGGGTATGAGCTTATGTAATACTTTCTCTGCTGAAAAGAGCTAGTCCACCTAATACAAGCAACCTCAACTTTCCTACTCTGTCTAAAAATGTCTCTACATCTTTATTGATTCTCCTGTCACGTTTCTGTCTCCTTCCTAATATAGCTACCTGTGATTTTTTCATATCAAAGTTTCTCATGGTCCACTTATTCTCCTCTCACTCACCCTAAAATTATTTCTCAATTCGTTTTATTCCCTCTGTCTACACACACTTTCTCACAGTTTCCCATTGGAAAGGACAGAAATAGATTTGGAGAGGCAAAGGAAAAATTACCAGCACATATACCAGTACATTTGCTGGTATTTCTTGCTTTATTGGTTTGGGTTGTTTTGTGTTGACAAGTGATTATGATAAACAATAATTGAGCTTTCTTTTTCATACCTTCTCATTCTTCTTCTCCTCATATCTCATAATATAGTCCTACTATAAATTTTGTTCCAAAACAAGGATTGTAACAATGTCTTTAATTATGTAAACAATTACGGATAAATATGTAAATAATCATAATTATGTAAATAATCATTCACTGCCAAGCCAAGTAGGGTATTATAATGTTTTCTTTCCTATGCCACTCTCTTCGCAGGACCTAATAATTATGTTATATTTTCATTTGTTTAGCTTTCTATGTATTTGTCACTATTTTTTTCTAAATGCTCCAAATTATTCTTCATATAGCCACACACATCAGATAATCCTTAAGTTTTGTTTTTCCCTAGAACTTTATTTTCCTTGCTTCAATTTGAATTGGTTGCTTTCTAGGCCCTAATGCTGACTGTCTATCTATGACTTCTCTCTTGGAACTTCGTAACTCTGCTTTTTCTGAATCCCGTGTCTTCCTTTCCCCCCCACTTTGTTTTGGTAGGATATACCTTCTACAAGTTTCATGAGAAAATGTCTGAAAGAGGTAAAATTTTGAGTCCATGCATGTCTACAGGTATCTTTATTCTACTTTTGCTCTCAATTATCAGTATGTCCAGAGATGGAATTCTAGATTGAAAATGGGTTTTCTTCAGAGTTTCTTCAGAAGGCATTTCTCTTCAGCTTTTTAGCTTCTGTAGTTGCTGATCAGCTATTATATGTTTTTATGATTTTGTTCCTTTGTATGTGATCTGGCTTTCCTTTCTAGATGTGTTTATGTGCTGTTATGTTTTCTTAATCTCAGCTGTTTGGAAATTTCATGATGAAATTTTGGGGTTTGTTTGTTTATTGTGTTTGTCATACAGTGAACTTTCAATCTCAAGTCTTGTTTCTTCAGTTCAGCAAAATGTCAGTATAATGTATCTTTGATAATTTCCTTCCCTCCATTTTGTTTTTCCTCTTTCAAAACCCCGTTGTTTGGATGGTGGTTCCTCTGGGCTGATCCTTTGTTATGTTTTTTCCCTACCTTCAATCCCACCTCCAATAGTGTTTAGTTGGTGAATAAGTTGTGTAACTACTTTCAAAATTGAAAATGTTATCCCTTGTTGGTGGGCAAAAATGTTTGCTTTCATGCTCAATAATGTGGCAGCAGTTGGGTATTAGGCTAGTTCTTTCCAATACCCCTTTCATAATTATCCTCCCACTTTGCAAAACGAAGTCATAATCCTCATTGGATCCTGACTCTCACCATGGTGCACTCAGATTATTAAACCTTTAGAGGGCCAAATAAAGAATAACTGGAAATCATTTTACCTATGCTGCCTACCTCAATTAAAGTGCCATAAGAAATTGTATATTTTGGCCTGGGTTAGGATATTTTGAATTCAGGCATTGTAGAACTGGATAATGTCCACTTTTGTTTAGCAGGCCTTACCTAATTATTTTTACAGTACATTGCTCCTGACGGAAAGATCAATAAAGGTAAAGAAAACAAAATAACTGTAAGAAATGCAGGAGACAGGCTTATGGCAGGTATCCATGCCTCATCAATGTTTACCTATGTAAGCGTGGGGATTCAGATAGGAGATAGTTGTTATAGGTAAGTATTAAGGTACTTACTGGAATTGAAAAATGAAGTCAGATAGAAAGAAAGTCTGATGTGGAAAATTAGTTTGACGATGAGGACTGAATTTGCTCATTAGGTTATGACAGACATTTTCCATGAACTGAACAAGCTAACAAGTGAAATCCAAGTTCTAATAATTTAATGGAAATACAGCATGTGATAGAATAGAAGAGTTTTATTTTATATATGTAAAAATACATAAAATTAATAATATTTCAGTTCTCCCAACTCTTTCTGAGTATATCAGGTTAATCAGAGTGCCTCTAAGTAAATGATTCAACAATATAATTAATATTTTGTTAAGTCTTAGTAAAGCCCTTTTGCCCAGAAAATAAGTGAGGGAACGACTGTAACAACAGACTAACAGTTTATTTTGCAATGTATGTTCTTCCAAAAAAAACTGAAGAAGAGCCCAACTGAGTTATTAGCTGATAGATTATTAACAGTTATTTTTATGATTAATTTTTATAAGCTTTTTGGCTATAACTTGGAAATGATTTATGCAATTGAATGACATTGGTCCTTCCAGTCCCATCTACTTATTAACAAAAACAAGATTTTCAAAACTTCTATATTAGCAAAAAGTAATAATAGAATTTATGCTAAATACTGCTTTACCTTAGCAATAAGGTGTATCCATTTACTAATAAATAAATTAATTGAAAATAACCCCACATTTCTCATTGAGATGTATTTCTAAAATAAGTACTTTTACAGTTTGGTAAAATAGATTTTATCAAGATTTGTAGAGAGATTAAAAGATGGCTGACTAGATGCAGCTGGATTGTGCCTTCTCTCATGGAGAAGAACCAAAATATTGAGTAATGCTTCACACTTTGAACAGATGTTTTAAGAGAAAAAAACAAAATTTAACAGAAAGGTGACAGAAGACACCATAGTTAAAGAGGAAGGAAGTGGGGCTGGCTGCTCAGCATCATTGGGCATCAGGACCCTGCTCCTGGACCTGGACCAGACCCAAAGAAGGAGTGAGTAAAGGAACCTCAGGGCACCATGTTCCTGCTGTGGACCTCTGAGATACTAGCTACAGGAGTTCCCACTGACACCAACAGACCTTTGGCCTGGTAGAGGGAACTGCCTGAAGAACATACAGAGGCACTGCTTGAATCTGCATGAAGCCCAGAAAGCGTCAGTGTGCTAGGCAACTGAAGCAAAATGTGACTCTGGTCACCTACCCACCCCAAAGTATCTGTGTCTTGATCTAAGTGGCTACAGTTCCTGCTCTTTGCTGACTGAGAGAGAGCAGGGCAAGGGCATGCTCACATGCCCAAGATAGGCCTCATCACCATTACCACAGGATGGGGTTACATTTGAATTATATACCCCTAGCCTGATGGTCCTTTTCAAGACTACTTGCCTGGCCTCCTGCAGGGGGTAGGAGTGGAGGGTCAGAGTATATCCTCCATTGCTCCCCCTGAGTGGCTTGTTGGTGGCTTGGGAGCAGTTCATCCCCCTATCACAACCAGTACTTGACCTTCAGGGGCAAGAGGACAAATTCACTGCTCTTGTCCCAGGTCCTCAGGACTTGAACTCACTATGCAGAGGTTTGGAGATTAGATCTGTGGCCTGATTTTGAGCAGGAGCAGAGACCCCACTGTCAAAACACAGAGAAAAGTATGGTGTGGGTTCATGTGGAGGTGTGGGGAGCTGGGCATCTCTCCCTTCGTGAGACTGGATGGCGAAAGGTATGACCTGATAGCTACAGCTTCTACACAGGGAGTCTCATGGTCTGGAACACCTGGAATACCTTGAAAATCTGGGCACAGAAGACTTGTGACTAGCCCAACCATTTGGACTTGTTGCTGGGTGTGCCCTAGCCTCCTGCTGGGTTGAAAACCCAGGGCTGCCCCCTTTCCCCTGAGTGGGCTCTGTGGCACAGTAGAGGCACTTCCATTCCTCCCTGAAGGAGTGACCCCCATGGCCTGAGAGCTTCCTTAGGCCCCCACCAAGGTTGGTGCTTGGACCAGCCCAGTTTTGCCTGCTGCAGCTACCTTAGCAGCAGAGCTTGGGAAGGGACCCCTGGGAACCCTATACCCTGCCCAGTGCCAGAGACACCCCAGTACTTTCCCCAATCAACAAAGGTCAAGTAAAAATTTTACTGCCTCCACTGCAACTGTCTCTCCCCTCCAAGTACCACCTACTGGCTGAGAGATCAGACTGTACAACTCATCACAATTTCTGCTGACATTATTGTACAGTGCTCAACCAACTTTTACCCACAAGTGCTATCTGATAGCAGGTAGGGTGAACTGCACAACTTTATATAATTCCTGCTGACTGGGGAATGAGATAAACCTCCTGAGATGTCCACTTCCCCCTGTCTGTAGTAGACAGTGTGTCTACGCCCCCCCCCACACCCCCCACACACATCACACTGCTACTACAACTTACAACTAGCATTTGAGAAAACCACTACACTAAGGCTATCTATAACCATGAAATTCAGACTGTTGGCCTACTGAAAAACTACAGAAGCAAAGCAAAGGACCCTACCCAATATATGTAATAGTCACACTCTCAAGGAGGGAAGAAAAAATCCACCCAAATGAAAGTAAATTCAGAAATAAGAAGTTACAGCTTCGACACATGAGAAGGAGCCAGTACAAGAACTTCAGCACTACGAAGAAACAGAATATTATGACATCCCCCAAGGACCACACTAGCTCTCTAGCAATGGATTCTAACCCAAATGAAAACTTTGAAATGACAGATAGAGAATTTAATATTTGGATTGTAAGAAAGTTCAGTGAGATCCAAGAGAAAGATGAAAACCTACAGAAAGAAATCAGGAAAACAATTCCTGAGAGAGAAGAAGAAAAAGTAAGACACTTGGAAAACAAAACAAACAAACAAAAAAACCCCCAAAGCTAGCAGAAGAAAACAAGTAACAAAGATCAGAGTGGAACTAAATGAGATTGAGACAAAAAAACACAAAACAAAACTCAACAACAATGACATAAAGGATCAACAAAACAAAAAGTTGGTGTTTTGAAGGGATAAACAAAATTGATAGACTGCTAGCTACTTTAACCAGGAAAAAAGAATATTCAAATAAGCACAGGCTGGGCATGGTGGCTCACACCTGTGATCCAGCACTTTGGGAGGCTGAGGTGGGAAGATAGCTTGAGCCCAGAAGTTCAAGACCAGCCTGGCAATATAGTGGGATCCTGTCTTCCCAAAAGAACTTTTAAAAAATTACTTGGGTGCAGTGGTGCACACCTGTGGTCCTAACTACTTGGGAGAGTAAGGTGGGAGAATTGCTTGTGCCAAGAAGGCTGAGGCTGCAGTGAGCTGTGATCGTGCCACTGTACTCCAGCTGGGCAATAGAGCAAGACCCTGTCTCAAAAAACAAAACCAAATAAGCACACTCATAAATGATAGAAGTAACACTATGACTGATACCAAAGAAATATAAAAGATCATCAAAGGTTACTATAAGTACCTCTGTGCACACAAACTAGAAAACCTAGAGGGAATGGATAAATTCCTGGAAACATACACCCTCCCAAGACTGAATGAGAAAGATACAGAAATCTGGATCAGACCAATAACAGTTAAAAAAATTGACACAATAATAAAAATATTCCAACAATAAAAGCCCAGGACAAGACAGATTCACAGCCAAATTTTACCAGGTATACAAAGAAGAGCTGATACTAATCTTACTGAAACTATTCCAAAAAACTGAGAAAGAGGGATTTCTCCATAACTCATTTTACAAAATCAGTATCCCTGATACCAAAATCAGGCAGGGACACAAGAACAACAAAAAACTGCAGACCGGTAGCCCTGATGAACATAAATGCAAAGATCCCTAACAGAATACTAGCAAACCAAATCCAAGAGTACATCAAAAAGATAATTCATCATGATCAAGTAGGTTTTATTTCATGGAATGCAAGGATGATTCAACATATGCAAATCAATAAATATGATTAACCACATAAGCAAAATTAAAAATAAAAATTAAAAAAAACCCAAAATTGAATATGAAGAATGGATGATAAAAACAAAATGAAAACAAAAACATAAACCATATGATCATAACAATAGATGCAGGAAAAGCATTCAGCAAAATCTAACATCCCTTTGTGATAAAAACCCTCAAGACTCTAGGCATTGAAGGAACATACTTCAAAATAATAAGAGCCATATATAACAGACTCACAGTCAACATCATACTGAATGGGAAGAGTTGAAAGCATTTCCCATAAGAACTGGAACAAGACAAGAATGTCCACTCTTACCACTTCTATTCAACATAGTACTGGAAGTCGTAGCCAGAGAAGTCAGGCAAGAGAAAAAATAAAAGGCACCCAAATTGGAAAAGAGGAAGTCAAATTATCTCTGTTTGCTGATGACATAATTTTATACCTAGAAAACCCTGAAGATTCCTTCAAAAGACTGCTAAACCTTATAAACAATTCAGTAAAGTTTCAGGACATAGTATTAATATACAAAAATCAGTTGCATATCTATACACCAACGATGCTCAAGCTGAGAGCCAAATGAAGAAATCCATCCCATTTACAATAGTCATGTACACACAGAAAGTAACTAGGATTATACATTTAACCAAGGAGGTGAAAGACCTCTACAAGGAGAAATATACAAAACACTGATGAAAAAAATAGTAGATGACACAAACAAATGGAAAAACATCTCTTGCTCATGTATTGGAAGAATCAATATCATTAAAATGATCAAGTTGCCAAAGCAATATACAGATTCAACACAATTCCTATAGAATTAATAACGTCATTCTTCACAGATATAGAAAAAACAATCCTGAAGTTTATATGGAACCAGAAAATAGCCTGAATAGTCAAAGCCATGCTAAGCAAGAACAACAAAGTCAGAGGCATCGCATTATCTGACTTCAAACTATACTGCAAGCTTATAGTAACTAAAGCAGCATGGTACTGGCACAAAAATAGATACATAGATCAGTGGAACAGAATAGAGAACACAGAAATAAATCCACATGCCTGCAACCAACTTATCTTCAACAAATATAAACAATGGGAAAAGGATACCCTATTCAATAAATGGTGCTGGGAAAATAGGCTAGCCATATGCAGGAGAATGAAATGGGACCCCTTACTCTTACTGTTTATAAAAATTAACTCAAAATGGATTAAAGGCCTAAATGTAATACCTGAAACTATAAAAGCCCTAGAAGAAAACCTAGGAAAAACTCTCTGGACACTGGGCTAGGCAATGTATTTATGACTAAGACCTCAAAAGCAAATGCAACAAAAACAAAAATAGATAAATGAGGCTTGATTAAACTAAAAAGCTTCTGCACAACAAAATAATAAACAATAGAGTCAACAGACAACCTGCAGAATGGGAGAAAATGTTTGCAAACTATGGATCTGTCAAAGGACTGATATCCAGAGTCTACAAGGAACACAAACAGCAAGAAAAAACAATCCATTAAAAAGTGGGCAAAGGATATGAACAGACATGTCCTCGAAAGAAGACATACAAGTGGCCAACATACATATGAAAAATTCTCAACATCACTAATCATCAGAGAAATGCAAATTAAAACTACAATGAAATACCATCTCACTTCAGTCAGAATGGCTACTATGAAGTCAAAAAACAACAGATGTTGGCGTGGACACAGAGAAAAGGGAATGCTTATACACTGTTGGTGGGAATGTAAATTAGTACATCTATGTATTAATAAAACAGTATGGAGAGTCTTCAGAGAATTAAAAATAGAACTACCATTCAACCCAGGAATCCCACTACTAGGCATCTACCAAAAGGAAAAAAAATATTATGTCTAAAAGACACATGAGCTTGTATATTTAATGCAGCCCTATTCACAACAGCAAAATCATGGAATCAAAGTGTCCATCAATAGCTGACTGGATAAAGAAAGTGTGATATATATATATACACCATGGAATACTATGCAGCCAAAAAAAAATCATGTCCTTTGTAGCTGGAGGCATATGCGTGTGTGTGTGTGTGTGTGTGTGTGTGTGTATATATATGAAAAGCTTATACATAATATCTTTGTTTTTTGATGGCAGATAGTAACAAATTACTATAGTTTTTAAATTCAATGGAATAAATAAACAGCACAGTAATTTTTAAAAATGCCAATATATACTATATTCTGAAAAATTGCATCTTTTGCAGATTTTCAAATATTTGACAAAAAATTTAAGGTGTTAATTTAAAAACTTGAAAACCACTTACGTGTACTTTCTGTACTCTTACAACACTCCTTATAGTACTATAACTAGTTGTTTTCAAATCTTAGCTCTTTTATGAGAATGCAAGTGACTGAGGGTAGGGACTATGTTTTCTAAGCTTTGTATGTGTCACAGAACTTTAACAAAGTATCTTGTTCATAAAAGGAACTCAACCAAATATTTGCTGAATTAAATTATTTTTATCAAATGGAGTCATTCATTTCTCTTCTACTGTTTTATTTAATCTTCAGGTTAGTTTTTCTACTACTTATAATTAAAACAACTGCCAGATGGGAATAAAATTTGGCCTTAAAAAGTCATTCACATTTTATTTCTAAAATGAGAATGGGAAAGTACTGTCAGAAGGAAATGAGTATACATAATAAACCAATATCAATTTTTGAAATGTGTTTTTTTCTATATAAATGAAGCAACACTAAGCATTCAGAAATGTATTTATTGATATCAAACTATTGTGTATATATACTTTTAACTCAAAGTAGTTTCTTTTCATGATCATGCACCAAATTAGCAGTAACAATAGCAGCAGATGGATCAGAGTGGTTGTCAATAAACCTTTTCTCCCCAGGTCACTAATACATAATTGCCATGAAAAAAAAAAACCATATATATGTATTTACACTTGACTCATCACCTCTGCTTAGGACCCTACAGGGTCAGTTCAGCACAAGATATTGCTGAACTGCTATATTTACTACATATGGAACAATTAAACTAGCAATAAGAAGTAGTTTATGCATGTATGCTGGCTTACATGTATATACCTCTTGGGCAATTAATGAGGATTATCAACAAAGTTTGGTCTTGTCTTGTGATTATAATTCTATTACATTACATTTAAATGTGATATACAGAATTTTGTTTTATAGTTAGTATTATTCTAAGAAATAATAGTACATGCAGATCCTGTAAAAATAACATAACTTATGCAAAAGCAAATTCAAAAAATACAATAAAAACTCTTATAATCTTAAGAAATATCAGGTTTGGATTTAGGAATCAGATAGCCTAGTATCTCTTCTGATTCTTTGTTGTTGTTGTTTTTCAGGGGAGAGCATGAACACAGTCCCCCACTACTACAAACTATGCAGTTGGGTTTCCCATATTTGGGGAAATGGCAGGGGTCAGCACATCCGGAGTGTAATGAATGAGCCTTGCCCTGGGAAAGCCACCTTTGTGATTGTGATAACTCCCCTGCCAGGTAAGCAATCTCTCCTGATTCTTCCCATTCCCTCATTGTTGTGAGATTGTTCTTTGAAGCAAGAAAATATTATCTTGAACTTATAAAACTCCTTTTTTTAAAAAAAAAAATTTGGAACTATCTCACATATGATAATTCTTTATCCTAACAGTATTGCTATGAATACTAGTTCTAGGTAGCATTTATTGAGTACTCTCTTTGTAGCAGGCACTATGCTTAGCACTTCATGTTTAATCCTCACAACGGTCTGAGGTAGGTAATATTACTGTGCCCATTTTACAAGAGAGGGCTCGAAACCCAGGTTCATGGAAGGCAAAAGACACAAATGGAGATATTAATACTCTGGCCTTCCTGATTTCCCCATTAGACTGTGAACTCCTTGAAGTGTAGGGGGAGGGAGCAATGCCTTACTACATCTTAGTTGCATTACAGTGCTGACCATGTAGAGGAAAGTAGGGAGGAGGAAGCTAAGATAGGACCTTTTCCTGGGAGTCATGACAGTGGGCAATCCTAGATGTAGCAAGTGAATGCCAGACCAAAAACTCTAATTCTCATACTTCAAACAAGCTAAGAGAAAAATCACATTTGTAAAGACATTAGAGTATACAAACACTTCCACAAAAATGAGAGAGTACCTGGAAAGTTAGGTGTTCAAATTCACATCTAATTTCCCTGGGATTAAATCTAATTAAGTAGTGTCAATTTTATTTTTTATTATGATGTATACCATTGAAGACCTATAATTTTTTATTATAGTAAGCTAGTTATTTGGTCCTCCTATAAAGCTTTATCAGCTTCTTGTTTCCCTTTAATGTTTATTTTCAACTCATATGTATCTCTGCAAGGAAAAAGTTGTAGAAGGGGGAACAATATAAGATACTTAAATTTCTCTGAGGCAGAAAACTTCAGGGTCTGAATTTCTGATGTTTGTGGGCCAAAACAGTGAATAAGCACTTAAAAGTGGTCTTTGGAATTTTTAATTTAAATGTTTACCACTTTATTCTGTTAGTAAATGAGATCAGGAATAGTGATTTGATTAAATCACATATATTGCCTATAAAAGTGTTAAGCTCCTTTATCATTGTTAACGCTGGGCTTCCCAAAGGCCATTAGCATCCTGAGGAAGCATACAAGAGCCAACCAGGAGCCATTTTCCTGCTCCTGCCCTATTTAGAGACCCTATATTTTTGTCCAGAGTTCACAGTTTAGCACAAAGATGTCCCAAGTTATTTAAGCTCATTTTGACTGTATCGTGAAATCCCAAGTGAAAATAGTTTATCCCAAATTGGCCCAAAAGAAAAACAAATCACACTGAAAAGAAACGATTTCTTGTTGTTTGGGACTGCTAAATTACATATATGTGAACAACTTTAGGAAACAAGGCAAATGTTCAGGGTTTTTAATTATTTCACTCTTAAAAGAGTACTTTTTAAAAAGTGCTTTTCTTCAGTACACATTAAAGCAAACATAAGAAGGACTGATCAGTGCTCCAGTTGGTGGAGGAAACAGCCTAGAGATACGTTAGCTCCCTGCTAAGCTTTTGGGACCCATCAAAACTGTATTTCCATAATTGTAAAATTGACTGTAAGCTAAAGTCTCTTTAATCATCTGTGTATTTCCAATTTGCCTATGTAGGTAAAGGCAGATTGATAGTGTACAATGCATGTTAGTAATGGCCATAGAATAGTTTGACTAGAATCTGTATACACCTAAGACAAAGAAGGAAATGTCAAAGGAGACGATTATTTTATGTTAGGATCATACCATAAAACAATTAGTCTTTCCAGGAAAATTAAACAGGGATTTTTATAAAGTCTGAAGCTGAACATTTATGAAGTTTCAGAAGCCCACACTGAGGAATCCTCCAACCCTACCTTTTCAACTTATTTTGAGACATAATAATTCAGAAAATATTTTTAACAAACCGATCAATCCTTTACTTCAAATTTTCTTACATTAGATTTGATCAAACTTATTAGGAGTTTGAGGTAATATACCAAATGTCTGACTCATGATTGTTTGAGTGCATGTGAAAACCAGGCTGTGCTCAATTAAAAAGCAAAACAAACTATAACTCAAAGGATTGTACCAGAAGGGAATCAACATGGTTTTATAATAGATGTTAATGTTAACTGATGGCCCAGGCTATATGATCAGGTGAAACCCTTTTAGCGTTACATCTTGCAAAAGATTTGTCCGTTAAATAAAGGAACTAAAATGGTTTTCTTTTATGAGTGCTGAAATATTTTAATAAGCCTACCAGAAATGAAAGTTTTTCTCTATAGACATATTTTAATATACTCTGTAATCCATTCTACATGAAAATACAGAACAAAGGTAAAATTTTAAACAAAATACAAATTCTAGTACTCAAGAAAAAAGCTGAGTGAGATAAATGGAAGAGTTGTCTATTTTAACATGGAACTTATTGCCACTAGCCATATCTCCTTTAATATAAGATCTATGGGTAAGAAAATTCCAATTTAATGATATTCAAATATATAAATATTAGTTGCATCCTCAGGTTTCTAGTTATGTGTTAAAAAAATAACATGATATGTTGAACCTCTTCAATTTTAGAAGAACCTTGTTATAAAGAACAGAGCTAAAAATGTTAGAACCACCTGCTCTTTAGTGTAACAAAATAAACTAGCCTTTTTGGTTTACTTAATTATAGTCTTACCATCAAAAATATATTCTCTAACTTAAAAAAATACTTTTTTGGTAATATTTGATGACATTTCTGATGAGAGCACATAAAAATAAAACAATACTTAAAGACATGTACATAAAATGCTCAAGGAATCATCATTTAAAAACAGACGGTTCCCTTACTGTTTCTTTTCATGTCAAGAAGCAGGGTTTTTGTTTGTTTTTTTCACACAGTCTCCGTAGCTCCTAGGAATTTCATTTCTACGGCAGCTTTTGGCCTGTGGGCTGAGCCACTCGTCTTTTGGAATTCTGCAGCAATTTCCTCAAAAGACTTTCCTTTGGTTTCTGGAACTTTAAAAAATGTAAACAGGGTAAAGGCCAGGAGCACTCCAGCAAAGAGGAAAAACACGTAAGGTCCACAGAAGTCCTGGATAGAAAGCAAATACAGACTTCCAGTTAGCAGTTGTTTGACCCTCTCTTCTGTTCAGTAAATCTGTGAAATATTAGGCTGCTTACCGCAATGTACTGGAAACACAGAGCTACAATGAAATTGCAGGTCCAGTTGCTGAATGCAGCTATTGCTAAAGCAGCAGGACGTGGTCCTTGACTGAAAAACTCAGCCACCATGAACCAGGGGATCGGGCCTGGCCCAATTTCAAAGAAGCTGACAAAGAGGAAGATGGCTATCATGCTCACATAACTCATCCAAGAGAACTTATTCTGAGGAAAAAAACGAAAACAATAGTGGGACTGAGATCATTAGCTGCTTTTTCCTTTAGCTAAGTAGCCTCTGAGTTCAGAGGCAGGCATACATCTTTTTCTAATGTATCTTGTTCAAGCAAGTCTAAGTTATTCTAGTCTGAGAGAAATTGTTCTAGTCTGAATCATGCTTAACCTTTTAGACTTAGATTTCTTATAAGGAAATCCTCTGGATTAGGATTTTCCTGTGAAAGAGGCAGGGCAAGGATCCAGTGACCTTTGCTCCTACTCATACAAGGTTTCCAGACAAGATGTATAGCTTCCTGTGAAGTAGTAGATGAGAATGCCAGGAGGGCAGAGGTTCAGGTACATGCCCAAAGTCACACAGGAAGCCATGTGCAGAGTCAGCATTAAAACCCAGTTGGTGGTGAATCCAGAGCCTATGCTCTAACCATGGGTACATGGCCTCCCTGGATGTCAACCAGAATTTACATGCTGATATTCAGCCTTAAACCCAAGAAACTAGTTCATCTTTTTTTTTTATGTATCTCCTTTGATTTTATGCTGTTGCTCTGGCTTTATTTCGTAAGTCAGTCTCAAATATTTTTGAATACAAAGCACTTTTACCTGGACCACAGAGGTGCCAGGTACCATCATATGTTAATGAAAAACCTCAGTGTAGGCACCAAACTTACCAGCAGCACAAGTCCCACTGACATGAAGATGGCACAAACAAACATCCCACTCATTCCAATTAGAAAGAGAGAACGTCGCCCTGCCTTCTCCACAAGGAATACCTAGGACAGTTTTAAGGAAGATTATCTCAGTTTTGTGAGTCACAAAATATTGACTGTTTACTTAAATCATTTTTACTGCCACAGAGGTCATTTTATTTTATTTTATTTTATTTTATTTTATTTATTTTATTTTTTTTTGAGACGGAGTCTCGCTCTGTCGCCCAGGCTGGAGTTCAGTGGCGCGATCTTGGCTCACTACAAGCTCCGCCTCCCGGGTTCCCGCCATTCTCCTGCCTCAGCCTCCCGAGTAGCTGGGACTACAGGCGCCCGCCACCTCGCCCGGCTAATTTTTTGTATTTTTAGTAGAGACGGGGTTTCACCATGTTAGCCAGGATGGTCTCGATCTCCTGACCTCGTGATCCGCCTGTCTCGGCCTCCCAAAGTGCTGGGATTACAGGCTTGAGCCACCGTGCCCGGCCCATTTTAATTTATATAACAGATAGGAGGCAATTCCACCCTTCCATTTTACAGGAGTGAGATCGAGGTGGGAAGTGACTGCCCCAGGTGGCAGAGCTAGTCTCAGTGGACAGTGGGTAATGATCAAATATCTGCTTAATTTAGTCACATTGGTTTGAATAGGCCATTATAGAGATAGAAACATAGTGTTACCACTACTCCAGGATTATCACTTTGGGTACAATATTCAGAGACTGTACAGCTGGGGTCTCTCCCAGTAGATGTCCTGTACATTTAAAATGTGAAGGTTCCACATTTAAACATGACATTAACTTGTTGTCTGATAATTATCCTAAGTTATAATTACAAGGGTCTGTCCACTACTGACACTGGAAACAGTACAGCTGTTCAGGTGTTAACTAGTCTCGTCCAATTTTCTCACTGCATAATAAAGTCCTATTGTGACCACTCACCTGGCAACATATGGAATTTGATAATTGTACCAAAATAGGCCTGCATTTTTCTGTGTATGCTTCATTGTATCTTTTGCCAGGAGTGAACTATTCATCTTAAAAGTTAGGACTTTAAAGCAAAGGGTTAAAATGCCTTCTTATCTTAACTGAGGAGATACGTCATTGATTCCTTTAGTTTTGTGGACCTTTGCATTAATGGTTAAGATTTACAATTAGCCAAGACCAGAGTTTGTTATACTCTTGCCTGATCCTTGGAATATTACCAAGGCTGGTGGGTCACTCTCCCTCTCACCCCCCACAAAACTTCCTGTCATAATTTCTCACTTTGGCACCTGGTGAGCAAATTGGCTGGCTCATCAGCCTATCAGTAAATCAATAACAATCCAATGTCTTTAGTATAGTGAGCTCTGGTTCTGAAGATATCTTAGAAACATTTCACCTACAGTGAAAGCCTGTTTCTCAGAGGCACACTCATATCAGAGTTTTAAATCACTTCAGATGGGATGATAAGCAAAGAGCACATATTTAATTATTGAGATGGAAGTTGGAAAAAAACAGACTTTTCTCAAGTTCATAAAATATCTCTTTATATTTTAACTCTTTTATTATGATGTTCAAAACTGACTTGGTGCCACCATGTCAAGCTACCAAGAAAATAGAAGCATTTCTTTGTGAATAAGCTCCTTTACTATTTGCACGTATTGAAAATTGAGTTGGCCTCTGTCCCTGAGGCCTGGTGTGCACTCAGGATGAGTGTGACAAGGGGAGACATGGTCAGTGGCTGGAGATATCTGCCCAATCATAACCCTCACCTTTGCCGCAGTGCCTCACACAAATCCTGGGCGCTTAGTTGCAATTTGGTAGTCACCGCTTCTCTCTCAGTGTCATCCTGCCTTCTAGATCCCTCCATTTTTCTTTCTGCTTTTTTTTCTGTCAAGATTACAGGCCCTCTTCTACCCTCCCGTTAGTGTGGAAGAAAATATAGGATGTGCAACACAATTAGTGTGGAGTTGGGCAAGTCTCTCTTCCCAAAAACAAATTGATGTTCTTCCAGTTTGGTGAAACATTAACATATTCGGTGCATATTTCTATTTTGCATATTTTTATTTGAAAGTACACACACAATTTGGTAACATTGGTTAACTTTGGGGAGAGAAACTGGATGACTGAGGGACTATCCTTTTTATACTTTATGAACTTTAGAACATTTCAAAAATTAATATAGTTAAAAATTTTAAATGTGATCTGTAGTGCTGGAGGCTTAATTAATGATTAGGAGTGATTTTTAAAGATTATGTCACTACCCTGTTCAAAACCTTTCACAGAATCAAAGGATGAACTCTAAAAAGGTATATTCAAAATAATTAGGACGCTGTCTTAAACAACTCCTCCCTCATGAGTGGGGTTGGGAGCAGGGTGTAAAAATGAAACTTTACAGAAGTTTCCCCTTTAGATTTTTTCAGAATTTAGGCTACCCAATCTTGACAATTTGATGCTTTACATAGAAAATCCTATTATACACAAAATGTTTTAATAATTATCTATTATAAAAAATATGTTGAATAATTTGTAAAAAATATTCCAGGAGACAAAAGGGTGAATAGTCCCTTGGATTGCACTTCAGAAACAGGTCTTGATTGATTTACAGTGACCTTTTGGTTTGAACAGGCCTTATCTCTAACGGTATGTCTACAGAACCATTGGCATTTCATTATTATCTGTTTTTCCTGCTCTTTCCAAGGTCCAGCACTGTTTAATGTGGTCTGGACAAACCTGCCTTTTGATCTGGGTAGCCAGGCTGTAATTTATTGATCACCCTAAGGTAATAGTTTAGAGTTCATATGCGGAGAATGAAAAACAAGTGACTAAATTATATTGAGTATAGTATTGTGACCAAAATTGAAAAGAATAAACTTTTTGCTATTTTTATCTTGTTGAACAAAGATAAAAATAAGCTCAGTGACTCTCATTCTACAGTGAATTACATTAGTTGGGGAGTTTTTGTCTTTGTCGTTGCTTGTTTACTTCTTAGATTATTATGTTAGATATTCTTGTCAGGTTCTTACATATTAAGAATATATCTTATATATTCTTACATAAGAATATATATATTTATATATATTTATAAATATATATTTTCCACATAATAATGAAATGCCAGGTTTTTATATATTAAGAATATATAAGATATATAATCTTATATATATCTTATATATAGACATATATATCTTATATATTAATATATAAGAACCATCACTTCCTATGTATTCTTAATATATAAGAACCATCACTTCCTATATATTCTTAATATAAAGAAACCATCATTTGCTATATATTCTCAGTAAGAACCATCACTTCTTATAGAAAGTTATTTGGTTTTAAGAAGAGTATATGACCTTTTGTTGTTGTTGGAAGAAAGCAATAACATTTCTAGTTACGTTGTCACTTCCCTCATAATATCACACATACCTTCATGCATCACCAGAAGCCACAACTTTGTGAACTACTTGGAAGCTCTCTGCCCAATGACTTAATACCATTTGCTGAGTCTGTTTAACGTTGCTTAAAGGGTTAAATGTCTGTTAGAGAGGGCCTTGTTTGTTTATCTTTATATGTTTCCCTCAAGACACATGATAAAAAAAGAATTTGAACTATGTAAAAAGAGGAACCTAAGTAGACCATCCAATATCAATAGAAATGACAAACTGTCAGCTACTCCCAAGGGGTTTATGTACAGAGAAAAGAAGGAACCTAGGAATCTGCACAAGGAGGAAGTTCTCTGTGCCCCCAAGTGAGTTACAAATTCACAAATGAGTGACTAAATGGCATCCCAGCAGTGCAGAGAACCAATGATTCACCCTCTCAGTTATGTCTAATCTCACTGCAGTGGTTGGCTTATTCAAACAGGACTCTTCTCATGACTCACTTGGGTTTACACACTTAGAGCATATGTACAACGTCATTGATTGCTTTTAGAGCCCAAGCTCCCCCCGCCACACACACGCAATTTCTGGACTAAGGAACAAGCGGAGTATTTATCTAGGGCATTGACTTACAGAGACAGCAGTGAAAACCATGTTTACAGCACCAACTCCAATGGTTGCATAAACAGGTTTGCTGATACCAGCCGTCTGAAAAATGCTGGTTGAGTAGTAAAAAATCTGCAAAGTAAAAACAGTTTAGCCTTAATCTTAAGAAGTCTGGCACTGATGTCTTTAAAGCAAGAAATATTTTAGATTGTGTATTTTTAGTTGTTTCTATGGCGCCATGCTCCCTAGAACTTCCTACAGATTTTCTCCTTCCAAGGAAGAGAACCCTCAGTCTTCCTTTAGTGTTTAAAACTTCTGATTGCTTAAATGTCCTCCTTATATTTAGCTGAGAATTCTGCTACTGCATTTTCTTTTTTGTAAATAAATTGAAACATTTTGTTAAAGTATAATATACATAGAAAAGTACACATAAATATGCAGCTTAATTAATTTTCACAAACTGAACACACCTATGTAACTAGCATCCAGATCAAGAGATAAATAATTCCACCCCTCCGGAAGCATCTTAAATCTCCCTTTATCATTTATCTCAAGGAAACCACTCTTCCAACTCCTGACATCATAGATAAATTTTGCCTACTTTTGTACTTGATGTAAATGGAACCACATAATATGTATCATTTTGTGCCTGGCTTCTTTTATTCAACATTACCTTTGTGAGAATCATCCTTATTGTACATTGTAGACAGTTCATGATCATTACTATGTAGTATTTTATTGTATTAATATACCATGATTTACTACTATTCTATTGATGAGTGTTTAGGTAGCTGCCATTCCTAAATGAATAATTTACTATTCATTAGGCTATCAGAAATCCTAAATTCAATACTCAACTCTAGAAGCCACTTGCAATTTAGTTTTTTTTTGGGGGGGGTGGTCGGCAGGGGGTTCAGGTGTGATTATTCTTTTTCCCTCCTTGTATTTATTGTGATTTTTGCCTTTTGCCTTCACCTTAATATTAAATAGACATTTAGTACCATTGACTGTTGACATTTTAAAAAATTGTATTTTTAGAAAACTTTTGAAGCAAAACGAAAGTTAATGCTTGCTCAATATATGTTTGTTGTAGCAAGACACATGATGTCAACATTTTTAAATGTCTTTTAGCTATTGATTATGAATAGTGATTATGAATAGTGCTGCTAGGAACATTCTAGTACAATCCTTGTGGTGGAATATGTATGCGTTTATAACTAGGAATAGAATTGCTGGACCATGGTATAGGCATATACTCAACTTTGATAGATATTGCCAAATAGTTTTTGAAAGAAGTTATGACAATTTTACAGTCTCACCAGCATGTATAAGAGATCTAGTTGCTATTGCATTTAATCCAGAAAATTTCACTAGTCTCAGTAGACATGGAGAAATTTTGTTCACAACTTTTCTAATAGCCTTTTAAAATTTAGTTATGTTTATATATTTATGTCTTTTAGGTCATTCTGTTATCCATTATCCTTTGTCACTCCTTTCCCACCTAACATGTCCTGTTGCTGGTACCTCTTCCCGCAGACAGGACTGAGGTAGAGGACTGTGCCAACTGTGTTCAGTGCATAGAGGCCTACAGCACACTTCACACTATCCCACCATTTTTAGGCTGCCCAACAGCCTCAGGTTCAACATTTCCTGGATTCCTCTTTAAGTCAGGCACTGGGATGGAAGCTGAAACAGTAAGGTTCAGAGAAATTAAATTTTGTGCCATTGAATATACAGACAGAACTGAGATAGGAGATATGATTTTGGTCTCTGAGCCTCAAAGTTATACAGACTATTAATAAAAATAAACATCAAGGACCTCTTGAAGGAGGACGGAGACCACAGTTGAGTTTGTGGAGTGAGGTTCAGGTCTCATTTTGTTTCAATGGATGGGAATTACTTCCTTTGCCTCCCCCAAGTGTTTGCCCATATCTCAGTCACCCACAGAGTGTCCCATGTGGAGTTGGCATTGGCTCACCACAGCAAATGTCCAATTTACATTTTTAACAGCAACAAAAGGGGAGAAGTGTTTTTTGTTTGTTTTGTTTTTTATCTAGTTTCTTGACAAATGCTTAATTTTTTCCTCTAGTAGTTAATTGCCAGTAGAACCATCTTAGTCTGCATGATGCAGGGGTTTCAATGTAAGACCTAAAAGCTAGCTAGTTTAATGCTCAGTATGTTTTTCAGTCGTGTATTGTCTACTACCCTTAGTCACCAATAGCATGCCAGTTTACTGTATTATTTATTTTGTGTGCTATCTCCTCAAATGGAGTGAAAGTTTCTTGGATGGCAGGAAACTGCTCTTTGCACCTGGCTATCTGGTATACTTCATTTAAATAGATGAAGGGAACCATGGATTCCGTTTGGCTTGGGCTATCAGAAATCCTAAATTCAATACTCAACTGTAGAAGCTTCTTGCAGTTTTTTGGGGGAGGGTTGTATAATTATTCTCCCTTTCTCTCTTTGGATGTATTAAGATTTTTGCTTTTTGCCTTCACCTTAATAGATATACAGTACCATTGACTGTTGACATTTAAAAAAATTGTTAAGTAATTTTAGAAAACTTTTGAAGCAAAATGAAAATTAATGCCCAATGTATGTTTGTTGTAGCAAGACCTATGATGCCAATACCTTAAAATATCTTTTAGCTATTTAAACTTGTACCCCTTGTCTTCCCTGTTTTAATTCACTGTGCTCTTAAGAGTTAGTGGGTGTTCTTAAACTTACCCCATTGATTCCAGAAAATTGCTGAGCCATGTGCAGCATCAGTGCCACTAGAATAGGCTGTCGGTAGCTGGAATTGGTGAAGAGCTGAATTATAGAGACTTTCTGCTCACTTGATGCTTCTTCTCTTTCTTTTCTCATTTCATTAATATCTTTGGTGACATCATCATATCCTCTGAGTCTTTTCAAGCCTATGCCGGGAAATGATCAGGTTGAAACAACTCAAGTCAAAACAAAGAGAAATTTATTTTTATGTTAATGAAAGAGCTACATTTCTGCATGCCCTGTTCTATTACTTAATAGCATGGGTGTTGGAAATTCTTTTTTTGTTAAATCTTGCTCTTTGATTTAAAAGAAAAACGGAACATTTGGCTTCATCTTATGACAAATACAACTAGATCCTCATTATGTTAGAAGCATAATGCTGGAGGGATCTTTGAGAAACCTCTGGTTGAGTCTAATACCCTGTATATGGATTTCTCGTTTCGGTTAACTGAATGCCTATGGGTGCCAAATGACATGCGCCAGTCATACAAAAGCGATTTCGCACATTCTTCTTATATTTAATCACCAACTTCATGTGGAAGGCACTGTTTTACATTATATAATACACTGTTTTACATTAGCTGATAACGCTCAAACAGTAGGAAGAAAGAAAAACCATCCACAGACTTACTTTGCTTTGCTTTGACTTCCTCATCTAACTTGATGTAAAGGTACCTGGGACTTTCTGGACAGAAAAAGAGTAGCAGAGACTGAAGGATGGCTCGCACACCAGACAGGCCAAGCAGGATGTGCCACAGATCATAATTGCCCAAGATAAATTCAAGACCAACAATCTGAAAATGCAAGGGGGAAGCATATCAACTACATAATACTTTGGATCTACCGTTTACACCAATTTGTTGAAAAAGTACTTTGACTATTTAATAGTAGTCTCTAACAACTTTGGAAACTATTAACTATTAACTATTGTGTCTCACTTTAACTAAATTAGGAACTATTTGTTATATAAGGAATTAACCTAGGTTCGTTTTCATCAACTCCAGTTGGACAGTCAGGATGAGAATCAACCAAGCTTAGACAAAAATACATACTTGATATCTAAAGCAACACGTAGCTGAATTCTCCAGGCAACCAGATAGAATCTGGTTGTGCTAAAATCAACCATGACTTTGGACCTTTGCTTGGTATTTCCTTCTTATGTTACGCAGAACTTAAATAGAAAGGGATTCCATAGATAGAACAATTACTGTGATGAGAACTCTCTTGGTGATTCCTATGGCAGTAGTTTATAGACTACCCTCTGGATTGTCATAGGCGTGGGGTCCCAGACTCCCTCTGACACCATAGGGTAGAAGGGAAGGATAGACTCAACTGAACAGGAGCTCCTGTGGCAATGACTTACATATTAGATTCCCAAGTAAGATGTTTAAAACAAAGGCAACCCAGGCAATCCAATCCTTGAAGTTTTCTATTTCTTGAAATCTAAATGGAATAGTTTAATTCTAGAATAGCTCTGAAGTTAAGACCTGGCTTGCCAGGTCACCTCTAGTACTATCCCACCAACAATTCCAAGGGGAAAAGTGAGGAGTGATAATAATTTACCTTTGAATGAAAAAGTCTATGTCTCTACACCGCCTCCGCTACCACTGGTAGAATTGGCTTCTCTTTCTGTGCTGGTCTATAGTGAGAGTGGACAGTCAGGGAGGGAGAAGATGGATGAAGTGGAGGAAGTACAGTAGGGGATGCAATAGTAGTAGTGGTACCGTAGAGGATGAAGTAGATGGGTGCAGTAGGGGGTAAGGATGGGGAGTTTTTACCTGACTAATAAGAATGCCCGTGACAATGGCCAGCTGATGAAAAGTGCCAAGTGCGCCCCTGAGAGTAGTTGGAGCAATTTCACCAACATACATAGGCACTAGGCCTGAAATCAGCCCTGCATGAAACATGAACATAAATGTTAAAGTGCAACAAGGACTGTCTCAATAACAACAATTTGGTTTAAGTGCCATATATATCTTGAATAAAAGCCCCTCCCTGAGTTCACTGGAAGGATGAACCCTTGTTCCTAGGTATAGCATAGTTTGTGCAAGAGATATTTGATATGACCCCAAATGCAGTTGTAGTTGGAAATATGAATAGAAAGAAATGCTTAGTCATGTATTTGGCAGTTCTTCATTACATGATTTTATTTAATTAAAATTCATGTTAATTTTTAGTTTACATCATAAATGCCTTAGGTTGTCTTCAGAAAAGAAATTGAAGAATGTTTTAATAATATTCTTAATCAGGGCTCATGAGATTGAAGGAAATCAGAACATATCTCCACCAGCCTCTTGATAGATGTGAGAAACAGCTTGCCAAAGATCACAAGCAATAGAGCATTAGTGTGAGAACAATATGCCCTATCTGAATTTCCACAATGTAGAGGGGTTGGTGATGAAGGGGAAGGGGAGGTGCAGAGAGGTAGAAGAGGTTAAGGATCTTAAGGACTCTTCCCAATTAGAAACCAGAGAAACTCAGCTCCTTTATTCTATTCAAATATTAGGCTTCAGAAAAAATTTTATTTGAAGAAAGACTTTTGGTACTTAAATGAATACAAAGCATTTGAAAGCACTAGGTCATTCTGCCTTCTGAAGCTTTCTTAAATGCACATGTAATCAGTTGTGCTGGAAATGAAATGTCCAGCCATTTGCTGATTGCATAAAAAGTTCAGAGACTATCGATAGGCAAGGCTGAATTAAATGTTTGGCATTTTCTTAAATATTTAAAAATAGGATTTGCAGAGGCTTCTTCTTAGAAACTACCTGCCTATCAAATTGAAATGGATGATCTTTGTGTAAAAGATGCTTTGACAATTGTTTTCAAAATACATTTTTTAATGCTTCAAGTTGTTCTTAATATCTCAAATGAACATTTGTATGTGTGATATGGCATCTATATTTCAGCTGAATTTTACAGGTGACTTTTAATGTGTAGCCTGTTGATCTTAAATAAAAAAAATCATTTATTTGCCTCTATTCTAAGTTGTACTATCTTTCTGTAATACCTAATACTATACCTGAAAAACAGAATAATGTAGATAAGCTCACAGGTCTGAAGTCACATGAACTTGAAGTCAAATTATATTTCCTATAAATTTTAGGAACTTTAATGCTCAGAATAGGGCCAAACATAATATTAGAAGATGGTTGGGGAGTACAAGTTGGTTGACTATGCTAGTTATAGGTTGTTTTACAATGTATTTATAACATTTATTTTCAATTTTACCAAAAATATTTTATAATTTTTTTCACACTGTATTTTTTTTTTAAATGGAGAGAAAAGAAAGAAGAATCATAATTGGGAGTTCATTCATAGTGTTATTATCTGCATTTTATGGGAGAAGAAACTGAGGTTCAGATTTAGTGTTTAAGGCCCAGTAGAGACAGTGCCAGAATTTATTTGCTCTGAATCAAAGCTCTTTCCACATTTGGGGTTGACTGTTTACCTTGATAAAGCTACACTGACCTTCAGTTATTTGTATTAACATTGAAAATAATAAAAGAGATTTAATTAGGCTGTTAACTTGGTATTTTAGACTTTTGCTTCAACTGATCATTGAAGATACATGGAATTCAAGTCTTTTCTGTAGGTAAAAGTGTTAAAAATACTTTTATATACGAATCTATGTCCTCACGACTCCTTCCCCATCCCCATGGATAGAAGTGCCTTGAAAGGCAACTATAATTTGTGAAAATGGGTTAAAATCTCAACCTAGCACTATCAAAATCAGAGCTTCATTGGCAGAAGTTAAAGATTTAGCCATTTGTTTTAGAGAGAGATTGAATTATTCTGCCTTTGTTCAGACGTCTGCTAATTAATTGCTTCTGAATGTTTGAAAAGCTGTCTCTAAGAACTAGTGATTCCCACTATTCAGAATAAAGTTCATGGGAGGAACCTCTTTCCTTTATTCTGAACTTTTAAGTATCAGCTGCTTCTGTCTGATTCCCTCTCCCTAGAGACACCACCACCATAATGCTTCACTCGGTCATGTCTAGAATCATACAGGGCTGGGGAATGTGGTCTAAGAGATGGGTTCAGAGTGTTAAGGTCTTGTCAGATAGAAGAGATGGAGACATGGCAGCCAGGTATTCCATAAGGGCAGAATTAAGGGTCGTGATATAGCAGTCTCCCACTGTCTGCTATACCGCAGCAGTAATAACAACTAGCATTTACTGGTGGCTTACTGTATGTCAGATTCTATGCAGAACGTTTTACATGTGTTCTCACAATCACCCTATAAGGTAGATATTATTATCCACTTCCTTTAATAGTGAAGCAACTGAGAATCAGAGTTAAATAATTTGTCTGTGATCATACAACTGGAAATGATGTCATTGCCATGGACAAGGACCTTGATAGCATCATAATTCCTACTTACTGGTCCCAAACCCCCCTGACTCTGGATTTCAACTTTATGCTATTGCCTTTCCCTCTGTGATGTTACCCTAGACTCAAAAATATCCCTGAATGCTACCACATCCGCCTTTAGAGTTACTTTCAGACAAAGGTAGGGATGTGTGTGTGTGTGTGTGTGTGTGAGAGAGAGAGAGAGAGAGAGAGAGAGACTTACCACAATATAGTCCTGATATGCTTCTTCCAGCAATTATAAGTATATGAGATGGTCCCAATTTTGAAAACCCCATCAAGAGAGCTCCAACTAATGAAAGAATGTTTGCTATTAACATGGCTTTGATTCTGAAATTTTAAAAAGCAAGGAATATAAATTCAGCATCAAAACTTGCTAGAATTATTTGCTTTCAGAGCATGTTGAGTTTTTTTTTTTAACTTAAGAGCAATTATTTTAATTTTGCTGTAAAAGCTAGTTGGGGAATCTTGAACCAAGATTGCTAATTTGATCATCTATGGACTAAAGTATTAGTAATAAGCAAGATTTATGATGAAAGAACCTAGGTTGCATCCACCTGATCTCTACATGTTTCTCTATTTTGAGTCAGGGTCTCGCTTGCTCTGTTACTCAGGCTGGAGTGCAAAGGCACCATCATGGTTCTTTGCAGCCTTGACCTCCCAGGCTCAAGCGCAGTCTTTACATTTTGATAGAGATGATTCAATCACGGTGATGACTAGCTTAAGATAACACTTCTGACAGTTTTTCAAAGAGTTAACTAAGTTTTCTCTAAGTTGGTTGTTTTAAAGAATAATTGCCTGGTGATAGCTAAATTCAATTCTGTAGTTGTAACCTACAACTTTTTTTTTCTTTCAGTGGCACAGGTTTTTAATTGATCTAGATAGGAAAGGAACTTTCAAAGTTAAATTTCCTTTTGTATAAATTATTTGGAAGTAATTTAAAACTTACTTTAAGCCTTATCTAGAGAATTGTAATTATCCTTATTTTAATATTATATGCCAGCATATTTCCAAAATCTATAAATTAATAGTGACCAGTGTAAAATACATAATAGAGCTGACAGTAGCAACAAAAACACTTTCAAAATTAATCAGATGAAAATTGACAACATTTGCAGATATCCGTTCCTTTTATTTCTAATTAATGGGAGAGCAAGGTACACAGAAAACCTTTTTTTGCAGTCAAAAAGATAATAGTAAGGTCAATAAATGTCTGAGTAGACAGGTGTGAAAATGTTTGTGCCAAAAGAAATGTAAACGTCCTTGTTATATTCTATTTCACTGCTTCAAACTTTGATAGGTGGGCTTTTTCTATGCAAGTGTCTTTAACACCAACAGATTTTTTTTTTTTCTGGAGCATAAAGCTATAAAGTCACATACTGCAGTGATTGTTTAACATCCACGTGATAGGCTAAATCATGTCCCCCAGCAGCCTGCAGCATAATCCCCAGACCCTGTAAATGTTACCTCACATAGCAAATGAGATTTTGCAGATGTGATTGAGAAGCCTGAGATGGGGATATTATCTTGAATTATTTGAATGAATCCAATGATGTAATCACAAGTGTCCTTATAAGAGTAAAGTAGAAGAGGAGCAGGTGATGTGATGACAGAAGTAGAGGTTAGAAAGTTGTGCTTCAAAGATGGAGGAAGGGGCCACAAGCCAGAGAATATAGTTGGTCACTGCAAGCTGGAAAAGGGCAAGGAATGCATTCTTCCTCAGAGCCTCCAGAAGGAACAGCCTTATTGACCTTTTGACTTTAGCTAACTAAAACTGAGTTTGGACTTTTGACTTCCAAGACTATGAGAAAACATATTTGTGTTGTTTTAAGCCACTAAATTGGGGATAATTCGTTACAGCAGGAATATGAAATGAGTATAGGGAAACAGAGTGATTTAGAGCTGGCTAGCCCCAGAGCTACAGAGTAGAAAAACAGTTAAGGGGTGGTTAGTAGTTTAGACTATTGTGAAATGCTTTTTATCTACACAGGGACAGAGGGCAGGCAAATTCAATAATTGACCTTAACAAGTTGTTACCATCTAGCTAATAGTCTCTTTTATTAGGGAAAAAAAGATAAAAAGTCATAAAAGAAATAGCCTGGAAGAATCTTGGATGCCAGATTGCCCGAAAGTCTCCTTTCCCTATCACTAAAGGATGCAGGAGCACTTTATATAATTTAAATTCTTTTAGGTTCCATTCAGATATGAGAAATGGCCACAAATAAATAATTTTAAAAATACATGAAATAGCTGAATCAGGGAAAAAGAAACTTAATTCTACCTGAGTATATTTCTTAAAATCTGACTCTAAATACTTCAGATAGTATAGGCTTCATTATTGTCGTGGTCATGGTCATTGTGGTCATCATCATCATCATCATCATCATCAAAATGAGGCTACATTTGCTGCTTGCTTAATATATGTCAGGCATTGTTTTAAACCTTTTATATTTGTTCTCATTAAATCCTCACAATAATGCCATGAGGTAGGTATTATTTTTGTTTTCACATTGCAGATGGGACGAAAACATCTTAGAGAACCTAATAACTTGCTCATTTTCATACAGCTATTAAGTGACAGATCTTGGACTTGATCTATGTGAAACCAAAGGGTAATGCTTCGTTTTAATGAGTTCCATTTTTGATGGAAAAAAATGCATGCATTCAAAGGCAAGCTATGCATCGCTTCCTTTACTCATGGTAGTGTGGATTGCACAGACCATAGTCTTCTCTACCATACCCTGGTAATTAAACTGTAAATGCACAGGTTGAAAAAATTGGCCTTGCAAACCCAAAACTAGAAAATGGTGGCCACAGATATCTACTGACTATTACACAATTGCAAGGAAACACTTTTTTTTATAAGGCAATAAGGGAAGTGTTACATTTTTATTTATTTACTTTTAACTGGTGGATAAATGGCACTGGTAATAATGAAAATCATGTCACTTCTCAATCTAGAAAGATAATTTTATGGGGGATACTGATAACTTTTTTCTTAATTTTGATGTTGAAGTTATGAACTTTTGCGCTGCTTTTCAAGGAGGATCATTTTTCTACCAAAAGCTAGAAGAAACCTCACTTTTTGTTTATCATAGGTCATTTGATACATGGTCATTTGATACTGTTTTGGGGTATAACCATTGTTGATGCCAAATCCTAAGACTTCAGAAGGTTTATGTATTGGCTCCATTAAGTGTTAATTAAATGTTAACACTAATTAAATGTTTTAGGTTAAGTCACTGAACTTATCAGAATCTTACCTCTAAATGAGGGGCAACCAGGGTTTACATTTTTTCTTCAGGAATGAGAAGTAGTATAAAATATCAGTAAATGATTTGTTCATATTTAAACAATGATTTGTTCGTATTTTAAAATGTAATTTAATTTTGCTTAATTCGATTTACTTTAAAAATTTTTTTTTAATTATTTTTCCTTTTTCCTTTTGTCTGAGTCTACTTGCTAGGGAATAATTTACTTTAAAAATAAATAATTAATCTAGAGAATTCTCCACTTACTACTTAAACCAACTTGATACACATTGAAATTATTTTTAAATTTTTTTAAATGATGAAATTCAGTTTATTAATCTGTGTTTTACAGATTATTTAAAGTTCAACTGAACATCAGCAAGTTGATTAAAAGGTAAGAAACTGACCACTGTCTTTTATGGTGGAGAAAACACCATTTCAAATAAAAATAATAATAAAATTTGGGTTACCATGATATTGTAGTTAAGAAAACTTATAGTCATATTATATAAAAGCTCCAGTATAAGAGGAAGAGTTATCAGTATTTTAATAGAGAGCTAAAAATTATAATTTATAATAGGAATTTTAAAATCTAAGTGAATTGTAATTCAGAATTATTAAACTAGTTGCCTAAATTGTTATTTACATCTTTGAAGCCATTTTCATTTTCTAAATTTTTCATATATTATTTTTATGAGAAAAAAGGTAATGTGCAAAAGTGGGCTCAAATGGGAGAAAAAATAAATCTAAAATATAATCATTTGATACTCTGGTTTTATTTCCTCTCTATATAGGGTGGGAAATTCCAACAGCTGTAGTACATTGCATGTATAAGTAAAATTTGAGAGTAAAGGAGTTCCACTGATATTTTTAATCCAAAAAACCTAACAGACACCCAAGTGATAAATGGAGGTATCTCTTGCCTCATCTCTGGTTGGGGCTTTGAGATAGCAAGCAGGACCAGCAGCCAGAAACCACATACCAAGTACATTGGGCAACTGGGAGTTGGGGATATTGACTGAACCTTTGTACTTGACTGATCCAAATGCCAAATTCTAATTTAAAAAGGAAAAACTGGATGTTTGAAAAACAGTGTGATTTGGTGAAACAAACAGTAGACTCCCAGGTTAAAAACTCTAGTCTCTTCTGCTGAGTTCCTGAGTTAACCGTTTGTGTAGTGGTCTCCTAGTATATTTTATAAATTACAAAGCTAGAGGATCAAAGCAATTATCTAGAAATACACACAAAAATCACATTTGGTATAAATGTCTGAACAATTAATCAAACTTTCATTGATTTGATCTAACATTGATATGTCTCATAGGGTCATGAGTTGCAAAACAACTCTAACGCTGTTCTGCAAGAAGATAATATTTTTCTAAACAAATGTTAAGAAAATGAAAATACACAAGTTTCTGTTTATGCTTATTTATGAAATTTGCCTACCTTCCAAGTGTGTCCCCAAGCCACCCACCAAAGAATGATGCAATCATTCCACCAACTGCAAAGCTGGATACAGACAGGGACCAGAGCATAGTGATTAGTTGAGCAGCTGCCACAGTCTCTTCGTCAGCCCAAGGGGTTGGTTTTGGGTTCATTGAGTATGCAATTGTGGGCAGTTCATCTGTACTGTTGGTAACATAGTTGTTGATAGTTTTTCGGTCATCCACTGGAACACCCAAAACATGTCTATAGTGAGATATTATTATCTAGGAGATAAAGAAAAATAGCTTTACTATTTCAAACATTCTATGTATTTTTGTTTGTTTTGTCTTTAAAGTGTTTGTTATGTGTTTAAGTAGTACCATTTCAATTTTGTGTTTTATATACATATAAACATGGATAGATTTGTTTACAGTTGGCCATATCCTATAAAACAGAGGTTATAAATTCCATTGCCAACAAGAACCAGTCAGGAACAAATAAATGAAGGGAACGTGTAATACTTTGATGACTGGGAGACTAAAATACATTTTCTACTATTTGGGACTAATACGGAACGGTCAGGATTGTAGAACTGGAGAGCAGGAGAAAGCTGCAAATGTGAAACTGGTGCTGGATGACCTTTAATTTTTTAACAGAAAGTCAGAAATCTGAGTTTTTATGTAAAATTTTTCAAGTTTTTTATATTGGCAACTATTGAAATTGAAACTATTCTGCAGGCTAGGCTGGGCATGGTGGCTCACACCTATAATCCCAGCACTTTGGGAGGCCGAGGTGGGTGGATTGCTTGAGCTCAGGAGTTTGAGACCAGGCTGGGCAACATGGTGAAACCCTGTCTCTACGAAAAATACTAAAAATTACCCAGGCATGGTGGCACACGCCTGTAGTCCCAGCTACTTGGGGGGCTGAAGCGGGAAGATTGCTTGAGCCTGGGAGGTTGAGGCTGCAGTGAGTCAAGATGGAGCCACTGCACTCCAGCCTGGGTGACAAGGTAAGACCTGGGTCTCAAAAAATATATATATTCTGCAGGCTAAAAAGATACATTTTCATGCTAGTATTACTTCTGCACAGCAGGATTTAAATTGACATATACATATTTTAACAGAATCATAAAAGTGGATATAAGAAAAAAGACTGGAAAAGTTAAGATGAGGGTCAGAAATAAAGTTAGCATACAGAATTCAAACACTAGGTGGTATATCTTTGTTGGAAGTGAGCTATAAATTTACCAGTAAACTTCCTAGCCACCAGGGCAAAGAGAGGAAAACAACCAGGTATATTATTGATGAATTCCTAAGATAACAATAACAGTGGCCCTTGAGAAGGCATTGAGACCTGAAGGAAGTTTCTCCTGTGGGTCCTCATAGAGTTAAATTTGTAACAGAATGAACAACATTGAAAACTAAATTTCATGGAGCCATATTTTGTAATGTGCTTCATATAATTCGGATGAATTATAGGACATGGGAGGAAGACGAGGCCATCTTCCTCCCATGTCATTCTTCTCAATGATGATTTGGTCACTATTTAGCATCAGTGAGCTGGGAGGGTACTCTCTGAAAAGGACCTGGAATGCAGCTGCTCTGGGTTACTAGTTATGGGCAAAGGCCTATTTGGTAATGCCAGCTGAGTGAGGGGAATAATTGAGCATCCTCTTATAAAATAATTCTGATCAAGACATTTGCCTCAGGCTGGGTACCGTAGCTCACGCCTGTAATCTAGCACTTTGGGAGGCTGAGGTGTGCAGATCATTTGAGGTCAGGAGTTTGAGACCAGCCTGGCCAATGTAGTGAAACCCTGTCTCTACTAAAAATACAATAAATTAGCCAAGCATTGTGGCTGGAGCCTGTAATCTCAGCTGCTCAGGAGGCTGAGGCAGGAGAATCACTTGAACTCAGGAAGCAGAGGTTGAAGTGAAAATCTCCAGCCTGGACGATAGAGTGAGACTTTGTCTCAAAAAACTAAAACAAAAACATTCGCCTCACTAGAAGGCTGCCTTATATGAATAATATGCATAGAAAAAAAAGCTGGAAGGAAATATCCAAAATGTTCTCAGCAGTTTGCTCATTCTGGTAGAATAATTATGGGTATTTTTTTTCTAATACTGTCTTCAGTAGGCATGTGTAATTTTCATAACCATATGAAAGTGTGATTTTAAAATCCTTTCAAATAATCCTAAACCCTTTTTTATCAGTCACTCAGCTGATAAAAAAGGGCTTAAAAATCTCTTATTTAATGGTGTTTCAGCAGCAATTTAAACACAAAAGGAAGGGCCCATATATAGAGAGAGCACTAATTTGGACGCCAGCATGGGGATCGCTGTTTTCAGCTCTGGCTCTGGGACTTCAACTGAAGGATGTGAAACCTTAGCCTAAGCTTCCCTTTAAGACTGGAGGGAATGGTTTAATTTTTAAAAATTTTTTAAATTTTTATTTATTATTATTATTTTGAGATGGAGTTTTGCTCTTGTTCCCCAGGCTGGAGTGCAATGGTACAATCTCGGCTCATTGCAACCTCTGCCTCCCAGGTTCAAGTGATTCTCCTGCCTCAGCCTCCCGAGTAGCTGGGATTACAGGCATGTGCCACCACGCCCAGCTAATTTTGTATTTTTAGTAGAGCCGAGATTTCTCCATGTTGGTCAGGCTGGTCTTGAACTCCCGACCTCCGGTGAACCGCCCACCTCAGCCTCCCAAAGTGCTGGGATTTCAGGTGTAAGCCATTGATCCCAGCCAGGGATGGTTTAATTAATGATGTGATAAGGTCTTCCACAAAAAGAGTAGGGGCTCTATTAATCAAGTCATGGTGATCCTGAATGTTAAATTGTTAAATGATGTTAAATTCTGGGAAACCTGCTAAATTGGCATGTGTTGTCATCACCCACACAAAAGAGATATGACCCTTGTCTCTTGATCCCCAGCACTATGCCCTGGATCTCTTAGCCTGCTACACTCCTGATGATTGTGGCACCTAATTGGAGCACATCTTTCAGTAGGATGTAGCCCTTTTCAGGCGATGGATTATGGTCAGCGCGTATTTCACATATCCACACCCTGCAGTATCTTTCATTTTCCTTGGGGCCCGATGTTCTAAAAGAAGCAGAGGAAATATAATGGACTTATAGAAGGCATCCAAAAAATGTTTGTACCTTCACTTTATGCCCCCTCTTCCCCAAGTTCCTCTTCTCTCTTTCATTAATTCACTCCTCCTTATTGAGTACCTTCTTTGTGCCAACTACTGTGCTTGGCACCAGTGATAGGAAGAGGAACAATTCATCAGTCCTGCCCTCAATGACCTCACAGTCTAGTTAGAGCAGAGGGGAATGAAGTCCTGGTTCCCCGACTTATGGGCTTTGGGAACTGAGAATAACATACCTCTCCCGTGTATTCATTAAATACCAGAATAAGGATGTACAAAATATATGGGAAAAATGGTTGAAGTAACTTGATTAAAAATTCACCCAAAGAGTGATCATGGAGACAATCCTAACTTTGTTGAACTTCTTGAATATTATTCTAAAGTTTTATATTACTTAACTTTGGATCACTTATGGAAGACAGGAATGGTGGGGGAAGGACCATAATCTCTTTTAGTTTAGGGCTTCTTAAGGTTTTAATATAGACTGGAAATGGGCATAATAGGGTTGTTGGGAGGATCCAGTTAGGGAGATCATATGTTAAAATACCTGATGCAAATAAGCAGGTGCTCAAAAAAATGTGCCCTGAGTGAAACATCCTTATTCCCTGGCACTTTTCATTCATATATGGCTGAGAGCTCTGAATGAATGTTGCAATGAACCCCCCCTTTTTTTTTTTAAGTTTCCTTCAGCACATGATATTCTGCCTGGAGTTTTCTGTGAGCTCAGCAAACAGCAGAGTCAGAGATTAAGAATTATTTATTGCCTCCTTTCCCCCCGCCCCTGCCCCGTGATTGTTAATTGAGGAGTAAAGGCCAAGTTATCAGCTTTGTAACAGTGCACATCGTACCTGACAGGCCAGGATGACCTTGTGTCTCCCACGTGGACACCCTTTATCCCTGTGTATGTGGAACATATGATATCTATCACTGACAGAACTTGCCAAAAAGAGAACTTGTACATATTTCACTTGCCTGTTGAGGTGCATTGATCACACCAATGTCATATCCAAACTGGAAGGAACCCAGCACAGCGGTGGTAACAGTGAAAACCAGGGTCCCAGTGACCTGCAGGGGGAGAGACACAGGGCAGGGAAACACCAGGCAATTTTAGTTTCCCATCTTTCTGCAAGGCTGCAGCTTGAACTTCTTACAGGCTCCATAGGCTGGTTCTTTCCCCTCAGTATCGATTGTAGTATGCCCTGTGCTCCAGGCTGGCAGGTGGTGTTCATACAAGAATGTGAGAGCCATTCATCATTTCCCCTATGCTGCTAAAACTCAAAGAAGTTTGGGACAGCTTCTTCCAGGGGAGGAAACAAACATTCTTTTCCATATATGTGTATGAGAATAACATACCTCTCCTGTCTATTCACTGGATAACAGAATAGGGATGTATGAAATATATGAGAAAAATCATTTAAATTACTTGATTAAAAAAATCCACCCAAATAGTCATCATGCAGAAAATCCAAACTTTGTTGTTATATATATATATATTTGTTGATATATGTTGAGATACATATATATATTCAGAATCAGGACTGAGAACTAGAATAGCTGCTGACGGAAAGGAGCCACCAAGATAGAGCCGTTGTATCATTGGGAGCAGTAAAATAAGACACCAGTAATAAAGAGATGGGGAACTCTTTTGGACGTTGACATGGTGACAAAAACACCTCAATACTCATATAAGAGGCATTAGCCTTTATCATGTTTTGCATCAACATCCAGGGAAGGGTACTTTTCAGGATTTGTATCTAGTTCAGCCTAGAGTTGTAGGATAAGGGCCATTATTTTCTCCCCAACTCCGTGTAGCTACAATGAAACTGTGTAGAAAAGGGGCAGAACATTCATCCCCATGAACATATATACACACAGTATATGATATTATGATATATGGTCTATGTGATTATGAAAGGGGCAGAACATTCATCCCCATGAACTCATGTGATAGCAAAATTGTAGAAAGAACCCAAATATTGTTCAATGGGGAATAGTCAAATAGATTCAGATACATCATAACACATACATCAGATACATATCATATGCTCTGGAGCAGTTCAAAGGAATAATAATATCATGTGTACTGACTTATTTTTAAGTGGCAAAGGAAGTTATGTAATCTAACTTTTTTTAAAGGCTTAAACATGAGTTTAATTGTTTGATTTAAAAAATCAAACAGTTATTTGATTTGTGTATGGTGTATATAATTCATAGAATGTTTTCTTGAAGAACAAATGAGTTGATGGTCCTTGAGGAGAAATGTGAGGTTGGAGAAGGAGAGTGAAGGAAATTTTTTCTTGTATTCATATGATTAGACATTTCGTAAGGAAAATATTTCATGTACATTTATATAATTTAAATTCTTTTAAAAGCTTGGGATATAGTAGGAACTTTGTTGTGTAAATGAATAAGTTACATCAACATGGATTCCAGTTCTCACTCTCTTAGTGGGTATATGACCCAAGCCACTTCCCTTATAGGAGCTTCAGTTTTTCTGTAAATTTTAAGGTGATACTAAATCCCCCTATCCTGGTATAAACCCCAGTATAAAGAATAGCAAATTAGCCAGGACCCCTCATTACCCTGAAAAGCTGGAGATCACAAACTTTACAAAGTATTACCACAGAACCACCCTGGGAGCCCATGAAATTATTTAGTCCAGTAGTTCTAAAACCAGACCCTACTGGGAGAGCCTGTTACACATGTAGCTTCTTGGAGACAGCCCCAGACCTTCTACTGGATTAGAATCTCTGGGGCAGGGATAAGGAATCTGTAGGTTTACAAAGCTTCCACCCCTTTCAGTAATATAGTGGGTATCGATACAGACTTTCCCTCCTAACACTTCCTTCTCTGAAAGAAAGGACTTCAAAGTTGGCCCCAAAGATATGGTTATATGATACATATATATTGCCCCAAAGAATAATATATATGTGATATATAATATTGTATAATATGTTTATTCGATATAAATTGGCCAGGCATAGTGGCTCACACCTGTAATCCCAGCACTTTGAGGGACTGAGGTGGGCAGATGGCTTGAGCCCAAGAGTTCGAGACCAGCCTGGGTAGCATAGCAAGACCTCGTCTCTACAAAAAAAATACAAAGATTAGCAGGGCATGGTGGTGTATGGCTGTAGTCCCAGCTACTTGGGAGGCTGAGGTGGGAGTATTGCTTGAGCCCAGGAGGTCGACGCCGCAGTGAGCTATGGTTGCACCACTGCACTCCAGCCTGGGTGACAAAGCAAGACCCTGTCTCAAAATATATATGTATATTTATTTTACATATTTATATATCATTTACATCTGATGTTTATCACTTATATCTTATATATATTTATATATCATTTATATCATATATAGATATAGCTTAACATTTTATGTTTATTACATATGAATTATATATATTAACCAAAAAATGCATACACACAGTATATGATATATGGTCTATGTTATTATGAAAAATTATGAATTATCCTCTAAAATGTAACTTGACATCTAAAACTCAGTGAGTGGCTTAGATAGCCAAAGCTAAGATGGAGTTTTATTTACTTAGTTGGTGGTTTCTCCTTAAATCCTTTTTTCCCCTCAAGCTGTTTCCAAGGATAGGGATTTTCATCCTTTTTACAGGTAGTAACCATTGTCAGAAGTGACGGGATAAGGAGTACCCTGGGAGGGCTTTAACCCACCTCCTTCATACTCTCCACCACTAAAATCAGGACAATCTGATGTGAGATGCAATGCAAACAGATTCAAAGCCTAATACTACTTATGCTTACTGCATGCCTATTCACTATGTGGATTATCTCATTTACTTCTTATATTAGTTTTCTATTGCTGCCATAACAAATTACCACCAGTGCAGCAGCTTAAACAACACACATTTATTTATCTTAAGGTTTAGCCAGGCACGGCAGCTCATGCCGATAATCCCAGCATTTGGGAGGTTGAGGCTGGAGGATTGCTTGAGGCCAGGAGTTCAAGACCAGCCTGGGCAGCATAGCGAGATGCCCATCTCTACAACAACAAAAACATCTATAGATGGAAATCTGGTACAAGTATCACTGGACTAAAATCAGGTTGTTGATAGGCTGTGTTCCTTTCTGGAGGCTGTTGGAGAAAATTTGGGTTGATGGTGGAATTCAGTTCCTTATGGTTATAGGTCTAAAGTCTGTTGTTTTGCCCTGGTTATAAACTAGGGGCCATTCCCAGCTCTAGATGCCACCAAATGTCCTTGGCTACTGGTATCCTTCTTTCATCTTTATAGCCAGTAATGAGAACGTCAAGTCCTTCTCATGTTACATCTCTCTGTCACTGACAATATTACCTTAATCTCATCTGTAAAGTCTTTTGCCACATAAAGCAAGATATTACCAGGTTCTGGCGATGAAGCTGTGGACATCTTTGGAGGATGATTATCCTGCCTACCACATTCTTCATGGCAGCACCATTAAAGTCCCCATTTTATAGATAACTAGATTAGTTTAACATCTCACAGCTAGTAAATAAAAGAACAATGACTTGATTCCAGATCTTATGCTTTTAACTTCTTGGTTATTTTGCATCCCTCATTAGTCAGATACAGACATTCAAAAGTCAAGCACATCTGAAAAATCTAGGACCATAATCTTTATAAATTAAAAAAGCTAAGAGCATACATATCCACAGAATTTACCACTTGTGGGTGTTTAGCTGTTTGGCTTCAAACACCCAGAAATCTCAACCACATTTTCCCACCACCTACCACACAAATCCCTTTCCCCCTACCTACCAGTAGAAACTTTTGGTGAGGTCTCCAGACAAAAGTCCAAAAAGGCAAAGCGTACTCAGTTGCTTATCTGTAGCTGAGCTGAAGAGGAACCTTAGGTCTTCCCACCACTAAGCCCAAGACCACAATATACTTCCCCAATGTCATCCCTGCATTTTCTTTTCTTCTGTGGCACTTGGTTTCTTAGTGACTGCCACTTGCTACTTCATCCCTGGATTTCTGCTCTCTGGGGGTTCTCTCCCTGTCCCTCTACCATACAAACATGTAATTTATTGCTCCTTATTTTAAGAGTCCAATCAGCAGCCATGCTAATGGTGAGCAGAGGCGACACAAATTGAAGTTGGGGTGATAGCGATAGCCGCAGCAGATTTACTCCCCTGTCGTCTCCATTAGTTCTCCCCTGTCACTTTACAGGGAGCCTAAGTCACAAAGTCCCACATTACTTTGACAAAAATGAAAGCTAAATTTTAAAGATGCTGGATCTCCCACCCTATTCCTTTCCAATCAAATTGTTCTAAGTCCTTGCTATAGAAATTCTGGAGCTACCTCTAAGATCAATTTCTCATTTTATTAGAATAACAAAAATAGCAACTATGAAAGATATAGGAGAGTTTTTAAACGTTTAGAAATCTTAGTGTGTTATTAAAGTTCTTGTCCTCTGGCCTTCCTGGTTTCTTTTTGAGGGTTGGCTGTGGTCCTGCCACCCCAGGGCCTGCAGTTCCTTACTTTAACTCCCCAAGATAATTTCACCAGGTTGGTCAGATAAGGAGCAATCTCATCCATTTTAAGCAGGTCACTTGAATTTCTGAGAATTTCCAACAAAAGTGATTATCCCAAATATCAAAATCTCTGAAACTATTTGATGGCATTTCCTTTTGCTTTCTTTTTCTTTATCTTTTATTTTCAGGTTTAATTCCCCTCTCTGAACTCCATGTTAAAATGGCTCCCTCCCTCTCTTCTTTCTCCAATGTTGTGAAGTGAAAAGAAGTAATGTTTATAGTCAGCCTTGTGTGTGGCTTGGCTCTAGACTTGGTCAGAGGAGGTTTTATTTCTAAGAGGGGAAATTTCTGAAAACGACCAAGTCTTAATAAGCCCTGTCAACCTTCATTCATCCACTCTAGTGTCCAAGAAGTTGACATAAGAAAAAGTACATAAGTGCCACTGAAAATAACAAGAAATTGGAGAGGATCTTAACCTGTCCAAGTTCTGAGGTTCTAAATGGTTTGCCTGTTTTCTCAGCAACCCTGTAGGTAGGAATTATTATTATCATTTCATGTATGGGGGAGCTTACATGGAAAGAGTAAATGATTTGTCCAAAGGCCACATACCCAGGAAATACAGAAGATCTTCAGGCCTTTTCTCTTAACTTCTTCATAGGCTACAAGGTGTTCAGCTTGCACTTTAAAAAATGCTGCCTTCATTAGGAGCTTCATAACTTTAAGTTAGAGAAACTAGATTCCATATCCATTTTAAAATATGCTGCTGGATAAATGTGGAAGGGCAGAATAAGCAAATGGCTGAACTTCAACATAAAATAGAATGTAGTGTTTATATTGTGGCTTATAAGTCATATAGGGTCTATTAGAAAAAACAAATAGATGTGGGAGTCAGAAAAGCTCCAAAAGAGTCCCAGCTAGGCTCCTAACATTACTGAGTCTAAGTTTCTTTGCCTAGAAATGGGTATAAAAATAGTTAACGTGATTACTGTAAAAACTAAGATAAATAATGTGGCCTTCCTATAAACAGTAAAAGGGCTACAGGACAAATGCATCTTTAATCATGTCTTTATCATCACATTCATTTCTTTTGTCAAACAACCATGTGTCAACTTTTCATACTTTACCAGTACTCTTTGCAATACCACAAAGTACGTGAAATCATTCCTGTTTTAGAGAGGAGGAAACCAGGGATCAGAGAGGATTAAGGAGCATACCTGACACCACACAGCTAGTGACAGACACTCTAGGGTGGGAACCCAGAGCTGATGATCTTAAACCCCACTGCTAACCTACAGAGCAGGTTTTTCCAGCAACTACTGATTGACTAGATAGGGAGGAGAAGCTTATACCTTTTTCTTTAAACTATATGTCTCCAAAAGCTAAACCAAAAGTGATCTTGCATGCAACTTTGGAAAATGCCAGGGGCTCACCGAGTCACAGAATTTTTAAGTTGAAAGAGACCTTAGAGAGCAATGGATTCTTGTCTGATTCCTCCATTCTTCAGTTGTAGAAACTGAGGTTTCACAGGCCAAGTTGTTTATGTTATTTGTCTGACTTCTATGAACATTTTGGGCATATTCAAAGTGACAACTCAGGTCTCTTAACCCCAGTTCCTTGCTTATCCTACTTCTTTCAAAGTCTGGATAGATTCACAAAGCTGAAAAACATTGCACTTTACCTCAGTTCTCATTCTTTCTGGGTTCCATTGTTAGGCAGTTCCTTAGTTATCAAGAAAAGATCTACAACATAATTTCAAAAGCCCCTGAAAAAATTAATGATAGTTTTGAATGAAGCTTGAACAGCTGCTATGTGCCAGACACTGCGTTAAGCACATTACCTTCCTTTTCGCAGCATCTTTCAAACTTTAGTTATTTGATTACTACCTTCATGAATTTTGCCAAATCTACATGCCAGCTCTGCAACTGTTAACTTAATATTTGTCTTTATAGTGACCTTAAAATTGTAACTACTTTAGCTTTATCCTGGGCTATAATACTCATGAAATCATGATGTGCTAATTATTCTTTAAATACACATTATATAAACACTATATAAATAGTTTTTTATACTGTTTATTTAACTTTATATATAAACATAAAACATATAAATAGTGTTTATATAATATGTATTTATATAATATGTATTTAAGGTGTTTATATATTTATAATATAATTTATATTTTATAATCAATTTATAATGTACATACTATTTAAATAATATATATTTAACACTATTAATAATTATATAACTATTAACATTAAAATATTTGTTGTCTAAGCCTCTCTAATATCATCTTATTTAATTACTCCCAAACTCTAAAGTACTAGTATAATCCCTGAATATCCCATATTATGTCACTGAGCCCAAGTTTCTTTGCCTATAAAAAGGGTATATTGTATCCCAGTATGTTCTTGTTTTCTCATAATAGAGAAAACCCAAAGCTCAGTTAAGTAACGTAACCCAGGCCTCACAGCAGGTTACTGGCATTGCTAGAACCCAGATCCAAGTCTGGCTGACTCCAAAGCCAGTGCTGCTAACCATGCCATCTAATGACATAAAGGAATGTTCAACAGAGTAAGTTGCACCAGATCAGAACTTAAAGGTGAGACTCTACAGGGCACAGATTGATTAACTTATATTATTGTGTGTACAGGGGTGGGTGAGTTTATTTAGGAACCATGTATAAGGGAGCAAGGACACTATATCCTTTATATTTTTAAGTTTTTTAAGTATCATATCTAGAGAGAAGTTGAAACAGTAGTGCAGTGATCATTCCATAACCTTCGCCTTTATTCACCAATGGTTAACATTCACCACATTTGTTTAACTGTCACTCTGTGTGTGTTTGTGCGTGTGTTGTTTTGGCTGAACCATTTACAAATAAGCTGTAGACATTTGTGTCATTTTACCCCTAAGTACTTTAGCATGTACAAAGAGCAAAGACATCCTCCTGCATAATTAGATACCATTATTATAAACAAGAGTGTGTCATTGATACAGTAATATCATTTAAGATGCAGCCCATATTTAAAATTTCCCAACTGTCTCCAAAGTTCCCTTATTGCTGTTTTTTTCTTCCTTCCACAATCTAAATCATTTGTTGCGTTTCATTGTCAGTTTTTCTTAGTCCCTTTTAATCTAGAACAACCCTTCTACCTCTTTTATCTCTCCTGCACTGACATTTTTTAAGATTCCTGATGAGTTTTCATGATTAGATTTTGGTTAATCTGCCTTTTTTTTTTTTGGTTAGGAGGGGACATATTTCTTTAGTAATATGGTTATGCACAATTACTTGAAAAAACTTATGCAGACTAGTCAGTTAACAGAGCAAAAATCCTTAAAACCCCAATTACTGACTAAGAAACAGTTTTTCAATTGGCAAAGTAAAGAGAATTATTTTTGATCTGTATACCTATATCCTACCTCCCCCAAATCCTCTATATGACTTGAATGTATTCCCCTGTCTCCTGAAAACCAGAATTGAAATGAATATAATGCTGCTTTACCTTATCTTCTGTCATTGTTCTAGTTGGGAGTCTTCCTGTCAATTCCAGGTCTTGTGTGAGTGTGGCACATGCACCTGACTAACTCCTGCCTGTTTATTCGCAGCTCTGCCTAGGCCTAGTTATGCATTGCAGGAGGAGGAGCAAGGAGAGGGAGGAGTTGGGCTACCCAGACCTAAGAGTCCAAGTCTAATCTTCTCAGCAGCAGCTGAATATTGATGGAAATCTAATCAATAAGTGCTTTGCTTTAGCAACCTGTGGCTTCAATGCCTTTGTTCCACTAGGAAAGAAAATGGGAGCAGGTCCCTTAGGCATGAGTTACAAACCAGAGGCAATCACATTTCAAGGCATGTGTTATGTGGCAGTAATTGGGAGCAGGTGAAAAGAGAAATCTTTGGAGGCTTTTGTAGAAGATGAGATATGTTGAGCTGCGTGCTGTGTTGTGTAGCATGGGAGGCACACTGCACTCTGCTCCACAGAGAATTAGTGCTGTGGTGTTTCTGTTTAGAGCTGGGCTGTGTAGCCCGAGACCATTGTTGACTTGAATGGTTACCTGGATGAGCTTTGGATAGTTATGGACTTGGGTTTGAATCTCAACATTTTACTGGGGAGTATAACCTTAAGCAAGTGGCTCGCTGTGACTTTTCTCTGATTAGTTTTTAATTTTTGCCTGACAGAAGAGAAATAACACACGTTTTGTTTTGTTGAGTGGATTAAATGAGATAATATGTGAAAGTGTTTGGCATAGTCTTAACTTACAATAAGTACTTAGCAAATGGCGGTTGTTATTGTTATTACTGTTATTATTTGCTTCATGTATGTCAAGAAGCACTTGCTGGAGGCTTTAATGCAGAGTTCTCAAATAACTCTGCTCATATGGCTTGATCTTGGGCCTTTCTAAGTATCCCTTATGATATCCAAACCGCCTGGGGGTTCAGGAGATATCAAATTTATTGAGCTTTAAGTGTGCATGGCAACTGGGGCCACAGATTCCACTGAGGCTCAAATGGAGCCAGTCACCAGCAGAACAAAAATATAACAAGCAGCAACAAAATGAGGGGTGTTATGAAGAAACAGGGTGAGAAAATGAAGGATTAGAGGAGATTCAGATTTCACCTTTTTATTTTGCCACCCTGTTTTCATTTCTGTCACCTCTGCAAGGTGACACACCTGAAATGTTTGGTTTGAGAAGAGAATTCAATTCAAACCACACACTTTTACTGAGCCCTGCACAGTTCCATGCTCTGAGATGACTGAGTTAAATAAGTCACAGCCTCCTCTTGCTAGGTGTTTATAACATATAAGATGAGACATATGTAATGCAGACACAATACAGTAATTTCTTAGTGGAAAAGCATGAGCAAATATTAATAGTAACGATGGTTAATCTTTACTGAGGTCTTGCTGGGTGCCAGGTGCTGCTCTCAGCACTTGACATGGATTAACTCGTTTAGTCATAACATGAGGTGCTGTGTGTCATAGTGCCAAGCTTTGGGGAGCAGCTTTGAAGTCAGACTTTAAAGCGCGCAGGTAGCCACACTGACTTTCCGCATCAGTTTTGGCTGGTGATGGGCACGCCCAGTTGCCAGAGCGGTCCACAGTCAGGAGCGGTTCCATGGCATTTGCCAGTGACATGACATTCTGCAGGAAAGCGTCTCTGTGCCGCGTCGTAAATGATACCTGCTGCGGTTTACCAACCTTTGTCTTTTGGACCTGGCTTTTCAGAAACGAAATTTGCCTTGAGTGCGCGGGCGGCCAGTGAGCCTTTAATCTTGTGCTCAGCCTGAGCCGGCGCGGAGCGCGGCGGCAGGAAACCATTCTCTTCTCCCATTGGGAGCGCGACCCGCCATTCACCAGCGAGCCTTCGGGGGCACCCTGATCAGTTTCCTCAGGTTCAGCCAAGGCCTCTATGGTTCTGCTCTGTCTCAGAAATGAATGAGTAATCTCTGCACCATCTGGGATGTGCTAAAACTTTATCTCCGTGCGGGGAAGGGGTACGATTCAGTTACATTGATTGCACTGATTGCTTTTGTCTGCGGAGAAGTGATACCCGATTCCAGACTTTCGGGAGAGCGTGTCTTGGCGCCCACCGAGGAGCTGCAGGTCCCCTCACTGGCGTCGTTGCGCTCCTGGCTGTGGTGAAGTCAGGCTTTTTGCACTTTGCCATTGGAGTAGGCGCTATTCAATAACGTGCACGAGTGCCCGCAATCACCCGGAGATTTCCACTGGGCGGGGCAAAACCAGCTGTAGGCTTCATGCTTTTAACCCCCCTAGTTCCCATTCGGATTACTTCGCAGATTAATGTAATCTTAGTGGATGCCAAAAGTTCTAGGTGGTGACAGGACTGAACAGAGGCCCCCCTCCCCCTCCCCTTTTTTTCATTGTTATCCTTCAGTACAATGAGAATAGTTCTGTTTTTTTCTTCTTCTATAAATGAGGAGGGGAGAGTAGGGAGGAAAACCAGCTATTCCAGCATGCTGCATTCCTCTCCAGCTGGGTCAGGTGTGGTTAAGTGCAAAGGCACCTTCTGGGAACAAATTAAATGAGATCAAACTTGGCCAAGCCAGGAGTACAAGAGAATATCGGAAGGTCCCAGTCCCTGAAGGACAGTCAGTGTATTTTAAGGTTTTTGAGCCAAATTTGTCCCCATTGTAGCTTGCCAAAAAAGAGAGCAAACCCTTTACATCTCTTTACATCCTCTTCTCGCCCTCTCCACACCCTCTCCATAGATATCTCTGTGGTCTGCATCTCTTCCACGTATGTTTGCACAGCCTCCTACCCGGCTTCCCTGCTCCCATCTTACCCTGCAGTACCTTCTTGACACAGTACCTAAGATATATTTTAGAAGTTAGATCATAATACACTTCTGCTTAAAAGTCTCCATAAGGCTTCCTAGTCACCCTCAGCAAGAAATCCATGTTTCTCACCACAGCCCAAGAGGTTGACTTGGCATAGGCCCTGCGTGGCTCTGTGACCTTCTCCCCTTCCATGGGCCCAGCCACACTGGCCTCAGACTTGTCTAATATGTTCCATGGCTCAGCACCTTTGTATTCAATGAGCCTCTGCCTATAGTGCTTCTCCCTAGATTTGTATGTGGCTAGCTCCTTCTCTTCATTCAGGTGACGGCTTAGTGAGGATTCCCTAACCAGGCTTCTTAAGATAGATACCACTTACCTTCTCCAACTCATCCTTGGGCCTGTTACTCTGCTTTATTTTCTTCTTAATGCTTATGCTTGAAATTTTATTATTTGCTTGTCTATTATTGTTTGCCACTTTCCTGTGAAAGCTAAATTCCACGAATGTGGAGACCTTGTTGTTATCCCCAGTGCCTAAAATAGTGCCTGGTACATAGTAGACACTCAACAAGTACTTATTTAATAAATTAAGTCCAAAAGGGTTGTCACGTGCTTTCTTGTGTTGGGGGAAGGGGTATCTCAGGCTGGGATTTGGACATTTATTGATTTAACATTCAGTGAATGTGGTATTTGCTGAACATTTTGCTAAGCACCAGTTATAACAGTGAATAAAACAGAGTAGAGTCTCTGCGCTTGTGGGGCTTACATTGTATGAAAGAAACTAAAGAAGTTCTGGGGAAGGGAACAGGGGACACCCATTTTAGAAAAGATGTTCAGAAAAATGTTCTCTGTAGAGGTGCCTTTTTGGTTGAGACCTCAAGGCCTTGTAGGCTATAGGAATAAGTTGGGCTTCAGGTGAAGGGCAATGGGAAGTCACCAGAGATAACTAAGAATGGGAGTGATCCCGTATGATCCAATATATGTCTTAAGATTACTCATGCCATTGAGTGAGAGGTGGATTGGATGGGAGCATTTGTGGAAGAAGAGAGGTACAATTGGAACAATTCATGCTTGCTATTGACCACCAAGGCTAATAGTGGTAGCAGAGAAAGTGAAGTCCACATTCAAAATATATTTCGGTGTGCAAAGCAGATAGGACTTGCTGATAATTGCTTTTGGGAGAGGATGGAAAGAGAGAACTCGGGGTGATAGTTTGTTTTCTTTTTCTTTCTTTCTTTCTTTCCCTCTCTTTCTTTCTTTCTTTCTTTCTTTTTCTTTTCTTTTCTTTCTTTCTCCCTTCCTCCCCTCCTCCCCTCCCTTCCTCCCTTCCTCCCTTCCTGCCCTCCCTTCCTCCTTCCTCCTCTCCTTC
>NW_012116143.1:594754-605170 GCF_000951035.1 Colobus angolensis palliatus | reverse complement strand
CTTCCTTCCTTCCTTCCTTCCTTCCTTCCTTCCTTCCTTCCTTCCTTCTTTCTTGATTCAGTCTCGCTTTGTCACCCAGGTTGGAGTGCAATGGCACAATCTGGGCTCACTGCAACCTCCACCTCCCAGGTTCTAGCAATTCTCCTGCTTCAGCCTCCCAAGTAGCTGGGATTACAGGTGCATGCTGCCACGCCCAGCTAATTTTTTTGTATTTTAGTAGAGACGGAGTTTCACTGTGTTGCCCAGGCTGCTCTTGAACTCCTGAGCTCAGGCAATCCACCTGCCTTGGCCTCCCAAAGTGCTAGGATTACAGGCGTGAGCCACCGCTCCCGGCCAATAAGTTTTCTTACTTGATAAACTGGGATGACTGTGATGATGCTATTTAATAGTATGGGTGCAGAATTGTTTAATCATCTGAGTAGCAATCCAAGTTTATCTTCCAGACTTCAGAGAAGGCCACTATAAAATAGTCAAAACAGATATATTTTGTTTTACTTTAAAAACTTCAACTTTTTGCCAGGTGTATTGGCTCATGCCTGTAATCCCAGTGCCTATAATCCCAGCAGTTTGGGAGGCCAAGGTGAGAGGATTGCTTGAGGCCAGGAGTTCAAGACCAACCTGGGGAAACACAGTGAGACCCTGTCTCTTTAAAAAAAATAATTAAAACAAATTATCCAGGCATGGTGGTGCATGCCTGTAGTCCCAGCTACTTGGGAGGCTGAGGTGAGAGGATCACTTAGGCCCAGGATTTTGAGGTTACAGTGAGCTGTGATTGTGCCACTGCACTCCAGCCTAGGCAATAGAGTAAGACCCTGTCTTAAAAAAAAAAAAAAAAAATCAGCAGTTCTAAGAAATAACACAGAGAGCCCATGTATCCTTTACCCAATTTTCTCCAATGGTAACATCTTACAAGACTATAGTACAATAGTGAAGTTACAGAACATTCCTATCACCACGAGGATACCTCATGTTGCCCATTTATAGCCCCACCTAATTCCCTCTTACCCTTACTCATTCTTAAATCTTGGCAACCACCAATCTATTACATATCTATAATTCTGTCATTTCAAGAATATTATAGAAATAGAATCATATAGTATATGTATTCGAGTTCTCCAGAGAAATAGAAGCATTATAATGTGTGTATTTAAGGAGAGACTTATTTTAAGGAATTGCTTACATAGTTATGGAGGCTTGGTGAGTTCAAAATCTGATGGGAGAGGCTGGTAGGCTGGCGACTCAAGAAAGACTTGCATTTGAGTCTGAAGGCAGTCTGCTGGAAAACCAGGAAGAGCAGATGTTGCACACAAAGTCCAGAGGCAGTTTGCTAGAAAATTCCTTCTTGCTCAGGGATGTCATCCTTTTATTCTATTAGGCTTTCAATGGATTGGATGAGGCCCACTTACATTATAGAGGATAATCTGATTTACTCAAAATTCACTGACTTAAATGTAAATATCATCTAAAAACATCTTTACAGAAACATCCAGAATAATGTTTGACCAAATATCTGGGCACTATGGTTCAGTCAAGTTGACACATAAAATTAACGATCACAGTATGTAACCTTTGAGATTGGCTGTTTTCACTTGGTGAAATTCCTTCAAGATGCATCCAACTTGTTGTGCATACCATTAGCTTGTTCCTTTTTATTGCTAAGTAATATTCAATGGTATGGATATATCACAGTTTATCCATTTACCTTTGAAGGATATCTGGGTTGTTTCGTTTTTTTTTTTTTCCTTTTTTTTACTATTAGGAATAAAGCTGCTATACGTATTTGCATAAAAAACTCTTTGAACATAAATCTTACTTTTCTTTGGGATAAATGCAATTGTTGGGTTATATGGTAGTTGCATGTTTAGTTTTTTAAGAAACTGCCATACTGTTTTTCTAGAATGGCTATCCCATTTTCCCACCGGCAATAAATGAATGATTCAGTTTTTCTACATCCTTGCCAGCATATGATTGCCATTATTTTTTATTTTAGTCATTCTGAAATATATGTATTGATATCTCATTGTGGTTTTAATTTGTATTTCTTTGATCGCCAGTGATGTCGGCCATATTTTTATTTGCTTATTTGACATCTGTATATTCTCTTTGGTGAAATGTCTTTTGATTATTTGCTAATTGAATTTTTTGTTTTTGGGGTTTGTGCGTGTGTGTGTGTGATTATTTTTTAGTTTTAACAGTTCTTTATATATTTTAGATACTAGGTTTTTGTTGGATATGTTGTTGACAAGTATTTTCTTTCATTCCATAGCTTTTCTTTTCCTCCTTTTAGCAGGATCTTTTACCATGTAAACAATTTTAATTTTGATGAAGCCCAGTTTATAAATTTTTCTTTTTATGGATTTTGCTTTTGGTATCAGATTTAAGAACTTTATGGCTGGCCCTAGTTCATGAAGATTTTATCCTATGGTATGTTTCTCTTCTCTTCTCTTTTTTTTTAAAGACTGAGTCTTTCTCTTTTGCCCAGGCTGGAGTGCAGTGGTGCAATCTCGGCCCACTGCAACCCAGCCTCCACCTTCCAGGTTCAAGTGATTCTTCTTGCCTCAGCCTCCCAAGTAGCTGAGATTACAGGCACTCACCATCATGCCTGGCAAATTTTTTATTTTTATTTTTGTTTTTTATTTATTTATTTTTTTTGAGACGGAGTCTCGCTCTGTCGCCCAGGCTGGAGTGCAGTGGCCGGATCTCAGCTCACTGCAAGCTCCGCCTCCTGGGTTTACGCCATTCTCCTGCCTCAGCCTCCCAAATAGTTGGGACCACAGGTGCACGCCATCATGCCTGGCAAATTTTTTATATTTTTAGTAGAGACAGGGTTTCACCGTGTTAGCCAGGATGCTCTCGATCTCCTGACCTCGTGATCCACCCGTCTCGGCCTCCCAAAGTGCTGGGATTACAGGCTTGAGCCACTGCGCCCGGCCTATTTTTGTTTTTAATAGAGATGGGGTTTCACTATGTTGACCAGGCTGGTCTCAAACTCCTGACCTCGTGATCCACCCACTTTGGCTTCCCAAAATGCTGGGATTACAGGTGTGAGCCACCGCACCCAGCCGATTATAGTTATATTTTATATTTAAGTCTATGATTCATTTTGAGTTCTTTAAAATATGAGGTATGAGAACTGGCTTGAGGTTCACTTTTTTGCCTGTGGATGTCCAGTTGCTGCAGCACTATTTGTTGAACACATTCTCTTTCTTCCATTGAATTGCTTTTGTGCTTCTGCTGAAATCAGCTGGGCATATTTATGTGAGTCTATTTCTGGCTTCTCTTTTCTGTTCCATTGATCTATGTGTCTATCACTCTGCCAATACCAAGAGTCTTAATTATTGTAGCTATATATAATAAGTCTTGAAATCTGGTAGGCTGATTTCTCTCACTTTATTCCTTTTTTCTGAAAAAGTTTTTTTTTTTTTTTTTTACCTTTCTATATAAATTTTAGAATAAACTTGAATATATCTACAAAACATCTTGCTGGGATTTTGACAGGAATTGCATTAAACCTGTATATCAATTTGACATCTTTACTGTGTTGAGTCTTCCAAGCCATGAACATACTCTTCATTTATTTAGATTTTTGATTTCTTTTCCCTTTCCTTTCCTTTTTCCTTTCTGTTTTCTTTTCACTTTTGTGACAGAGTCTGTTCTGTCTCCAGACTGGAGTGCAGTAGCATGATCTGGACTCACTGTAGCCTCTGTCTCCCAGGTTCAAGCCATCCTCCCACCTCAGCCTTTGAGTAGCTGGGACCACAGGGGCACATTACCACACCTGGATAATTTTTGTATTATTTTGTCGAAACACGTGGTTTTGCCATGTTGCCCAGGCTAGTTTTGAACTCCTGAGCTCAAGTGATCAGACTGCCTTGGCCTCCCAAAGTGCTGGGATTACAGGTGAACCACTGCACCCTGCTCCTTTGATTTTTTTGATCGTTTTGTCAATTTTCAACATACCAAGTCTTGTACATGCTTTGTTAGGTTTACACTTAGCTCTTATTTTTCTCAGTGATTTTAAATAATATTGTGTTTTTAATTTTGGTGTCCACATAGTCAATGCTAGAATATAGAGGCATAAATCATTTTTGTGTGTTCATTGTGTACCATGAAACCTTGCTGAACTCATTTATTAGTTCTGGAAGTTTTTGGTAGATTCCTTGGGATTTTTTATGTAGACAATCATGTCATCCTAAAATAGGGAGAGTTTATTTGTTCCTTTCTGATCTATATGATTTTTATGTCCTTTTCTCACCTTGTAATGTTGGCTACAACATTTAGCACTTAGGTTGAGTATGAATGATGACAGTCGACATTCTTTTGCCTTGTTCCCAGTCTTAGGGGAAAGCGTTTAGTCTTTCACAATTACGTATAATGTTAGTTGTAGGTTTTTGTAGATGTTCTTTATCAAGTTTAGGGTTTTTCTCTATTTTTTTTTTAAGAGTTTTTTACAAATCATGAATGAGACTTGAACTTTGTTAAATGCTTTTTCCACATCAACTGATATGATCATATGATTTTTCTTCTTTAACCTGCTGATATGGTGAATTACATTGATTGATTTTAAAATATTGAATTAGGCTGGGCACAGTGGCTCAGCCTGTAATCCCAGCACTTTGGGAGGCCGAGGTGGGCGAATCATGAGGTCAGGAGATAGAGACCATCCTGGCTAATACGGTGAAACCCCATCTCTGCTAAAAATACAAAAAGTTAGCCGGGTGTGGTGATGGGTGCCTGTAGTCCCAGCTAGTCGGGAGGTTGAGGCAGGAGAATGGGGTGAACCTGGGAGGCGGAGCCTACAGTGAGCCAAGATCATGCCACTGCACTCCAGCCTGGGTGACAGAGCGAGACTCCATCTCAAAAATAAAATAAAATAAAATAAAAAATTTGAATCAGATTTGTTTCTCTGAAATAAGATCCACTTGCTTATGATGTATACTTTTAATGTATTGCTGACTTCTATTTGCTAATATTTTGTTAAGGATGTTTACAACCATGTTCATGAGGTATATTATATAGTTTTCTTTTTTAGAACTGTCTGGTTTGGCATCAGGGTAATACTAGCTTCATAAAATGAATTTGGGAGTCATCCTTTCTCTTTAATTTTTTGAGGCTATATAAAATTGCTGTTTGGTAGGATTCTCTAGTGGAACAATCTGAGTCTGGAGATTTCTTTTTAGTGGATTTTAAATTACAGATTCCGTTTTTTTTTAATAGTTAGAAGACTAATAGAGTATCTATTTTGTATTGGATGAGTTGAAGTATTTTGTTTTTAAAGGAGAAGTGGTGCATTTTGTGTATGTTGTCAAACTTATATATAGGGTTGTTCCTTGTATTCTGTTATTCTTTTGATGTCTGCAGTGTCTATAGTGATGTACTTTGTTATATTCCTGGTACTGGCAATTTGTGTCTTCTCTCTTTTCTTCTCTGTCTTTCTAGGAGTTTGTAAATTTTATTAATTTTTTTTCAAAGAACTACCTCTTTGTTTCATTGATTTCTCTCTATTGTTTTTCTATTTTCAATGTCATTGATTTTTGCTTTTATCTTTATTAGGTCCTTCTGCTTGCTTAGGCTTATTTTGTACCTCTTTTTCTAGGTTCTTGAGATACAAGCTTAAGTAATTGATAGAGACTTTTCCTCTTTTCTAGTGTATGCATTTGGTGCTACAATTTTCCCACTCAGCACTGCTTTTACAGTGTCCCACATATTTTGACATGTTATATTTCAATGTTAATTCAGTTTAATGTATTTTTAAATTTCCCTTGAGACTTCCTCTGGCCCATGGATTATTTTAGAAGTGTTTTGTTTCATTTTCAAGTGTTTGGAGATTTTCTAGTTGTTGATTTTAGTTTGATTCCATGGTAGTCAGAGAGAGCACTCTGTATGACTTCAGTTCTTTTAAATTTGTGGATGTTTGTTTTATGTCCCAGGATATGATTTATCTTTGTATATAGATCATATATGCAATATATAGAGCAATGGCTCTTGTTGAAGCTTGTCAGGAGACCCCTGCCACCCTTTGCTCTCTCAAGGCCCACCTGGAGTGAGTGTTTCATTTCTACCTCTGTGTTCTTCATGCTCTCTGAGTACCTGAAAAGAATATGTATTCTGCTTTTGTTGGGTAGAATGTTCTATCAGTGATGATTAGAGCCGGTTAATTGATAATATTTTTTATTTCTTCTAGTTCTTTGTTCTAATTGTTCCATCACTTGTTGAGATAAGGGTGTTTCTATTATCTAATATGATTGTGGGCTTGTCTGTTATTGCCAGGTGAAGGTAGAAGTCCAGGTTGTCCATTCAGCTTCCATTGACACCCAGGGTAGGGGGAAGTTCCTCATTAGTGCTGGGCAAGGGTGGGACTTCCAGCTCCCCATGTGGCCTCCACTGATACTGTGATGGGGATAGCTTGAGTACTGATGGACAATGGTGAAATTCCTGACTCTCCACCAGGCCTCCTCTGATAGCATTCTTGGGGGAGACATAGGGGTGCTTTGTTACTTCTGGTAGGAGTGGAAGTCCAGGCTTCCCATAATGTTTCCGATATCATCGGAGGGGAGCCTCATCAGAGTGAGGATAAAAGTTCTAGCTCCCTTCTTGGACTCCTCTGACACCACTGTTGCAGAGATATTGGGGTTCCTTGCTACAGCCTCAGTGGGGTAGAAGTTTAGGCTCCTTACTTCGTCTTTCATAGGTGGGGGAAGAACCATCATGCTTTCTTTGGTGATTGGATGGAATAAAGCAGTTATGGCTAAAAGTTTTCAGCCTTGCTAAATTTTCCCTTTCCCTGTCCTTTGGCTACAGAGAGCAGGTTTTGGGGAGACTTTTTTTGTCTATGCCCAATTAGTATTTCTGGGTTGCTGGATTCTTCAATTCAAAGCCTAGGATATACAAGGCAAAAAAGAAACCCAGGGAATTTGCCACTGTTCCTCAGGTCTTGAGAGTCTAGTCAGACTTCTACTCTCCATCTTTCGTAGTCTTCTTGTATTTATTTTATATTAATGTCCAGGGTTTTTAGTTGTAGTTAGAAGAAAAAATAGGGAAAATATATCTACTCCATCTTCCCAGGAGTGGAAGCCTTGATCCACTTTTAAAAGCCGTTTAGGGAAAGAAACGTAATTAATTACAAATCAAACATAAACAAACAAAAGACCAAATCAAACCAAACTAAGATAAAACAAACAAAAAACCTTTATGGCATTGAACATAACTTTTCTTGGTGCAACTTCTTCATTCAAGAATTGAGATGTTGTTGTTTTTCATTCTGTTTTTTGGTACAACATATGCAGCAATAATATGTAGGGGAAAGACAATGGGCTAAGGAAGTAGATAAACGTGGGCTCAATACTAATCTCCCTGCCAGTGCTAGACGATTAGATACCAACTGCCTACTCAGCATTTTTACTTGAACGTCTAGTAGGTACAATCTCAATTTTATCATAAATAAACAGAACTCTTGCTCCCTCCATTTTCTGTCCTGAAACCTCTTCCTCACAAGCTTTTTCTAGTTTGTTAAATGGCACCAACAATTATTCCAAATCAAGTACTACAGCCACTCCACTATATCTTCAGAAAAGCTCTGTCCACTGTACCTTCCAGATATACCCTGAATCTGACCACATCTTACCATCACCCTAGTTCAAAAACCTTTAGTATCGCAATAATCTTCTAACTCCTCTCCTGTCTCAACTCTTGCTTCCCTTCAGTTTATTTTCCTCATGATTGCAAGAGAATGTTTAAAAAAATAAATTAGGAAACACTTCCCTGCTTACAATTCTTCAATTGCTTTTCATATAAATGAGAATAAATCAAAATGCCTAACTTTACAAGGCCTGAGTGATTTGATTCCTTGCTTACTTTTCTAATATCTCCTTCTACCTTCACCTTTGTTCATCTTGCTGCAGACTCCCCAGTGCTTGTGCATACCAAGTTAGCTCCCCTTTGTCTGGAACACTCTTCCAGGATGGATGCCTCATTGTTGTAGTTTAGGTCTTAATTCAGATATTTGTCCTTGTAAAGAGGCCTCTGTGACCACCCTAGCTTAATACAGCACCCTTTCTCCAGACCCTTCTATCATAATTACCCTACTGTGACTTTTTCATTGCATTTATTAATATCTGAGATAATCTTATTTGTTTACATGTTTATTTTCATTCTCCCCCCGCAGCACAATGTAAGTTCTTTGAAGAATAGACGCTATCTATTTATGCTCACTGTTGTATTCTTAGCCCCTGTGATCTTACTGGTACACACAGTAGGTGCTCATAGAATACTGACTTACTAATTTCAGGGGTTTCTGGGAGTATTACATTTGTTAGTTAATTCATAGTTAGGCAATATACAAAATTTGCCAGAATCCCTTTCTACTTTATAATGGAGTAGTTTGTCTAGGTTTCAATCCCAGTTCCATCATGTTTAGCTGGTTAAAAATCTCTTTGATGAGCTTCCTTATCTGTAAAATATGGCACCTAACAGTGCCTCCTTCATATAATGGGTAAGGGTTAAATGAGTTAGTACATGTCAAGTGTCTTAAATGCTTGGAACGGTGCCAGGCCTGTAATAAGTATTTGCTGCTTTATTAGTAGTACTAAATGTAGGCTGTGTTTCATTAAAAGGCACCTTCATTTTAAAAGTTTTCAATGAGAACACTGGAAAAGCAAATGGATCTGAAGAAAAGATGGTTCAGGAATTCCCTGACCCTGGTCAAAACATTGGAAACTACTGTATTTATTTCCTTTTTAATCGATGACAGACTTTGCTCAGGAAGCAGTTAAAACACATAATCTCTTGCCTACTGAGAGAGAAAGGAAAGAAGATTCAATTAATTAGTCCAGACTTCCCACTAAGGGGTTACTGATGAACAACTTAAAACCTTGGAAGAGCCTATAGGACATCAGCATCCTCCCTTTACAGCATTTGTCCAACGGTGAAAGATTCTGATGTTATCTACAACAGTTAGACAAACAGCCAGCGAGGCCAGTGGCAGCCTCACCAATGAGCCAGGAGTTGGAAAGTAAGCAACACCCAAATTCCTACCACCTCTTTCTTAACTATTGAGCACCTACCATACTTCATAACTTCACACACATTGTCATTTTATCCCTATAACACTGTATGAGTAAGATGGTACTCTCATTTCCCAGAGAAAACCATGGTACGACATTTAAGGATCTGTCCTAAAGTTCTATGGCTAATCAGTGGCAAAGCTGCGATTATCCAGCCCTTCAGCAAATATTTATAGATTATCTTTTATGTGCCAGGACTAGAGATAGCAGTGAACCAATCATGTAAGATTCCTGCCTTTCAGGAATTTACATTTAATAGGAGTGGGATCCATGTTTTAGAGCCTATGCTGAAAACACCTCAAATTTTCCCAAATGACAACCTATGGGAGATGAAATGGGAAACTGACAGAAATATATTGGAGCAGTTAACAGCAACCATAGCAGCCACAAATATTTATTGAACACTTCCTAGATACACATTTTGTAGGCTCTAGTGACAACTGGGAAGGAAATAGACACAACCCTTGTGCTCATAGAACTTTCCAAAAATGTTGGCAAACTTAATTGCTTTACAAGGCCAGGCAGGTAATGTAAAGGATTAAAATGGCTACACACTATATTCTTTCAACACAGATATGCTTTGTTTATTAAACAACTACACATACTGTCTGCTTTGTCAAAGAAATATGCTTTTGTTCTTAAAATGCAAGGCTTTTCTTGGTCTATCTTTTGTTTTCCTAATTTTGTTGGACACATTCCATCTCATTTTCCTCTTTACTATGGGTGAAACAGCGCACACATATGGTGATGAAAGGCAGCTGACACTTGGCCTCAGCCTCATAGAGTAAGAGAGAGATAATGACTTTATGACAAACTGGAGAGGCTGCTGCTCCTTCTGAGGTGGTGCAGTTGGTACCCAATCCAGATGGTTTTACCATCCAGGACCGGGAGATTTGTGTTGCCAGAGCAAATGTAAGCCATAAGTGAATGGTGAGTTGGTTAATTTGAGTTCTCTCAGAACAGGTAAACCTAAGACAAAAAGAAGGAGAAAATCTGAGCAGGTGGGTGTTTACAGGCAGGAATTATCTGAGCATGTTCTCTTTCCCTGGAATCCTCCAAAGATGGCTCTGGGGCTATAGATTCTGGAAACTATTCATACCTTATAATCTAGATTTTCTAGTCCATGTTATTCACTAGGTGTGTTTTCCTTCTGTTATCCCTGTTCCTCTAGAAAAGCTTCCAGGAGGGAACTAAGAGATAACTCAATGCCCACACCAAAGGACTAAAGGGAGAAGCTGAGGGTCCAATGTCAGGATGGTGAATTTTGGGAGACTTCCCTCCCTCCCTCCTTCCCTCCCTCCTTCCCTCCCTCCTTCCTTCCTCCTTCCTTCCTTCCTTCCTTCCTTCCTTCCTT
>NW_012116143.1:527233-594589 GCF_000951035.1 Colobus angolensis palliatus | reverse complement strand
GGGTCTTGCTCTGTCACCCAGGCTGGAGTACAGTGGGCTCACTACAATCTCCGCTTCCCAGGTTCAAGTGATTCTCCTGACTCAGCCTCCTGAGTAGCTAGGACTACAGGCACATGCCACGATGCCTGGCTAAGTTTTTATATTTTTAGTAGAGATGAGTTTCACTGATGGTCTCAATCTCCTGACCTTGTGATGTGCCCACCTCGGCCTCCCAAAGTGCTGGGATTACAGGCATGAGCCACTGCGTCTGGCCAATTAGATCCTTATTTCTTAGAGTAGATCTTAGGGATAAATAAGCCAGTAACAACTAAAGCCTGAGCTTTGATGTGTAGACTTGAGGGATAGGATTTGGTAAAGAGAAGATAACTTGTCTGACAATAGTGCGAATGTGAGTTGGGTGGGGCACTGGGTAGAAGAGGAGAGAGAAAGGACACCAGAAAGAATGGAGGTTGGGTCTCTGGGAGAGCCTGCTGTTGCTGGCATATTGTTTAGTTGACACTCTGGGAGTCAAACTGACCTCTTGGAGTTCCCCAGCCGTGAACTTTGGTAGGGGTCTAGGGAGGTCAAATTGTGGTCCGAGAGAGTCATGATCTGTATCTCTAGCCACATCCATGCAGTGAAAGAGTGTCCTGTGCTGGAACTAAGAGGGGAGAACGTGGGGCTGGTTGTTGGTACCAATTCTGTCTGTGGCAGCCAATAAATAGGCCTCTTTCCTTTATTTCTTCCCCTCTGCCCCACCTTATTTTAAACTTACCTAGAATTGAGTCAATTCAATGGAACTATGTAGGTGGATTAGTAAGGAATTCATGGATTCTTCTGGCCATCTTAGTGGTCACCTGGACAGACTCAGACAATAGAAAGTGACTAACCCTAATGTACACAAGAGGTCCCTGGGATCTCTCTTTCTCTCTTTTTAAAGCAATCTGGTGATTTTAATGTATGTAAATCTACTTTAATAAAAAATAATAATGTTTTGAAGGCTTCAATGGGAGGTTATATCTTATAACATAGACAAAATGAAAAGAAACAAGTAAAAACATTTGAAAAATGAGAAATCCAGGTGCTGTAATATGTGAATAATACAATAGTAGATGCAGAATGCAAAGACAGAATATAAAGAGAAGTGATGATTACAGCAAGAGAAAAATAAAGAAAAAGGCTTCATTCTCCGTTAAGGAACAATGTACGTCTCCAGATATGAAGTATTTTCTGAGTCCTGTGCTGGCTGGCTGGCTTGCTGAATGAATGCGTATATACTTACATGCATACATACACAGAAGACACAACCCTAAGCATGATCTGGTAAATGATGCAAATCCAAATTAAGAAATGAAATCTTATAATGTTCTATGTAAAAAGAGTATATTACATGGGAAGAGAAGGAAGAAAATTTTTTCTCCCCTGTGGTCTCAATGTAGCTTTATTGAAAATTAAGTCACAAATTACAACACTCATTGGGGAAGATTTGCTTTCCTCTCAATTACAGTTAATAGAAGAAAATTAATGTAGCAATTAATGTGGCTGCTCTTACAGCCAAATGTAATATGTGGCCTTTATTAAGGGCCACAGCTTAATAAAGGTTTGCTATTCCTGTGTTTAAACTCTTGGGCCATAACTTACATAAGAAACACACAAAAAATAGATTACTTAACATTTTAAAGGTTCTAGTTATTTTTACATGTTTTCACACATGCCATATTTATTGAAAAGGACAGAAATCCATCGAATTTTACAGTATATTAAACTTCATCTAATTTGAACATAAGAAAAGACTGGCAAAATAAATGACCAACTTCTGAAACAGATAGTACTATTTGATTAGTGCCATTACAGAGCTGCTGGCATTTTATCATGTTCTTTAAAAAAATTGTAATAAGAACACTTAATATGAGATCAATCCTCTTAACACATTTTTCAGTGTACACTACATTATTGTTGACTCTAGATTCTGTGGGCCCTCTTGAGCACATCCCAAAGGCAGACCTCTGGCCACAAGGTACAGGGCAAAGGAAGCAGCCCTGGTCTCTGTGACTGTTATGGAAAGGGGTGGTGACTCCAGCTTTCCACTGACCCACTGTGGGGCTACAGGTACCAGATGGAAAACTACCTAATAGCTTATATATGGGTAGGTGCTGTTCCCACCTTTTATTTACTTCTTCTCCTTTCTAAAATATTTACTTCATTTTAATAGCAAATTAAACACGAATACATGATGCCATTCTCACTGGGAAAATTTTATAAAGTACAGATAAAACTAAAATGAACCTCTCTTGCCCCCTTGACCCGGACGCATCCTCAGAGGTCATCTCTGTTTTTGGTTTGGTGAGTATCTTTCCAATTCACCATCCTCTTTGAACTTTCTGCTCTTACTTGTATCTCTGGTTTCTGTTATGATGAGATTTTTATTTCATTACTTTGCAAGAAGCTTCCTGTTAGTTGGCTCTTCTCAGTATGCCATGGAATCTGTATGCAAGTGATGTCCAATTCCTCAGTCCAAGCTCAGGTGTCCGAATACCCTTTCCCAGCACCCTTGCTTGTTTAAGAGACAGCATGAGAAAAAGACCAGCTGTGTTGCCCCTTCTTCCTGGCCAGATGATGCTGGTTGACTCCCTTACCTTGTGGACTATGACTTCGGAAAGGAAGAAGTGTACCCTTCATGGAGTGGTTTTATATCTCATCTGAACCCAAAGCATCTTGTAAAATGGAGTTCATGTTCACAAGGGTTTGGAGCACTGGACCAGGGTCAAGAGACCTGGTTTGGTCCTCCCTCTGCAAGGGTTGGGCTATTTGATTATGGGAAAGTCTTGCTTAACCACTGTGATCTTTATCTGTAAAGCAAACTAAATAATCTCTAAGTGTCCTCACTTGCAAAATGGGGATAGCATCTGATTCATGGGATTGCTATGAGGATTAAATATGATAGTGGGGATATACTGCTTAGGACAAAGCCCAGCACATAGTAATTACCTGAAAATATCAACTATTATTATTTTTCTGCTCTGTTTCCATGTTTCTTTGTTCTTAATTTAACATCCTCTCCAAAAATTAATATGGCATCCTGTGACCCTCTGGGGTGACTAGCCAGGTGACCTCTACTATTTTTTGGAGGGCTGGAGCTTATGATATTTGGCAATAAAGGCAGTTTTCATTAAAGGAGCTAGGGGCCACTTACTGAGTGGTCAGTCATCTATATTTGTACCATTACGTTATGGAGGTTTGACAATCTGTGGCAAATTCCTTTGACACGTGTATCTATGGCAGTGTTTCAGCAAACACTGCCCTAATTAAGTAATCATAGGGCGGTTCAATCTAAATTGAGTGGTGCTGCTGCATGTAGAAAATTTTTGTTTGCAATACTTGAGTCATCTCAGTTTAAATTAAATCTGTTAAGATTATGTGTCTCTAGCCATTTTTCGAACCCCTGACCTCGTGATCCACCTGCCTTGGCCTCCCAAATTGCTGGGATTACAGGTGTGAACCACCGTGCCTGGCCTCTAACCATTTTTCAATCAAATGTGCCGAAATGATCATAGTGCTCTGCAGGGCATCTTTCTGTTATGAGTTTGCATGTCTTTAATGTCTGTGGGTTAATCATTTTCAGATAGTGTTTGTGCTGTTTTCCACCACTGCCTTCTATAGCAGTTACTGCTGATTTGCAGGGTGCTGAGGCAGGCTTATGAGGTTGACATAAAAAGTGGGACCGAAGATCATGAGGTTATTGTTGAGGTTTAACAAACAATGTTGGTCCATGTTGTTGACCAATAGGTCACCAATAAAAGAAGCAGTGTCAGGGAGAAGTGATTCTTGTGTTAGTTGTTTGTCAGACACAGAGGGGTTCCAGGAATGTACTGTAACAAGCAGATGGTGCAACTCGGTGGTGGACAAGTTGTTGACTCAGGTATTCTGGCTCTTTTCAGAGACATTGAGAGTCAGTGGCAAGACTAATAAAAGTAAGACCAAATAGAATTTCCCTCTCCCTTACACCTTAAAGTCATCTCCTCTCTTGGAGCCGAGCAAGTGGATTTGGTCAAATACTTTGTGGTGGATGGTGGGGAGAGGAAGCAGTCCTTTCTTTTTTTTCAGTGATTCAAATTAGAGTAACAAAGTGGCCAGGCGTGGTGGCTCACACCTGTAATCCCAGCACTTTGGGATGCCCAGGCAGGCGGAGCATGACGTCAGGAGATGGAGACAATCCTGGCTAACATGGTGAAACCCCATTTCTACTAAAAAAAAAAATTAGCCAGGTGTGGTGGTGGACGCCTGTAGTCCCAGCTACTCGGGAGGCTGAGACAGGAGAATGGCGTGAACCCGGGAGGCGGAGCTTGCAGTGAGCCCAGATGGCGCCGCTGCACTCCAGCCTGGGTGACAGAGCGAGGCTCCGTCTCAGAAAAAAAAAAAAAAAGAAAATTGAAGGCCACTTGGGGCTGTGGTCTCTGAGGGCTCTAAGTTCCTTATAGATATGCAATGTTGTACTTTCATGACAGTAAAAGAACACAGCAGGGATAAGGGGGTAGGTCTGTGACTTTATGCTAAAGTGCAAAGAAAAAGAAATATTCCGAGTGTTCCCATAGGTAAGTATCTGGAGTGACATTCTATTCTAGTTCATTTGCGGTGATTATAGACCCAGCCAGGACACAGCCCTAACATTAGAGCATCCCTGATCTTTTGTTCTTTTGACAGAGCACCCAACCCAACTCATCCACAGTCCTTACAGATTTCTTGCTAAGCGAAAATTCACATAGCATTATAATCCATTAATTTGCTACTGCAGAGCCAGCTCTGACAAGGAGATAACTACTCCAGATGCCAAAGACTGAAAGATTGTTGTTTGAAAAGTTTATTGGGTAATGAAATAGAAAAGCATCTCAAATACCAGATGCACAAGGTAATGTTTTGTCTGATTGTCATCGTTAGCTCCCGCTAGGGCTATAGCTGGAATGTTAGTGGGAATGTAGGAGGAAGAAACAGATTAGGGAAGAAACCATGGCTTTGCCATAGAAACTGGATTGGTAAGGCTAAATTTGAGTCTAAAGATGTGTATTCTTTCATTGACGTACAGTTATATTGGTTTATAGATTATATATATGATTTATACATTGCTTTTTTTAACCATTAAAGCTTAATGAATGAAGCAGTTCAATACAGGTCAACATGTATATAGTAGCAATATAAACACAAAAGTAGCAGATGGAAATATGCATCAAACAGCAGTCAATAATAAGTAATTTGGTTTTTTAAAAAGGGGAAGAAGGGACAATATGATTATGAGTGTTGAGAGTGGCATAGACAACAAGTGTGTGTATATAATCTATTTTTCCCTCTTTAGATATATACTACACATTTTATTTAAACAGGAGTGTCCAATCTTTTGGCTTCCCTGGGCCACATTGGAAGAATAATTGTCTTGGGCCACACATAATATACCTAATGATAGCTGATGAGCTAATAAAAAAAAAAGATCGCAAAACAAATCAGAATGTTTTAAGAAAGTTTATGAATTCGTGTCGGGCTGCATTCAAAGCCATTCAGGGCTGCAGGTGGGACAAGCTTGTTTTAAAACTAGCAATGGTATTCTTTTTACATAAGTATTTTCTAAACTTTCTCTTGGATTTTATGGGCATATTATAAGAACAACTGTGTACAAAGTTTACAAAGATCTGATCTGGAAACACAGCACAACTGTGAGGCAGGCAGGAATGATCTCATTATCCCTACCTTAGAAAGAAGAAAACAGATGCTTGGAGAGCGATTTGTTTAGGGTCATCAAGCTCTGACTTAAGATTTTATTCTTCCATATATTTCAGGGATAATGTCCCACTTCTTAACTTTCTCTTTTTCACTTTGTTTTCACCTTTTCTTTTAGTTAAAGGCCAAGGAACAACTTTCCCAGGCTGCTGTCACTGACATTTACACCCTTGATTTTAATGTCTTAGGGACTAAATGCTCTTTGGCGAGATGCTCTTCAGATTTTCTTTATTTCAAAGTAGAGTCATTTTTCTTCATCCAGTCATTGTTATTGGAGTAGTTTGATAGAAAAAAACACTAGACTGGTAATCAAAAGAGCTGGCTTCTTATTTAGATTCCACAACTCCCCCACCCCAAGTTCCTGAGCAAGTTATTTCTCTCTTAGTCTCCGTGTCTCCATTCATAAAAGGAGGCAGTTAAATAGGATGAGCTCTAAATTAAAATTAGGGAGAAAAAAATTTAAAATATGATGAAAAAATAATTAGCATACCTGATTAAAACATAATTAGAACATGCAAGGAATAGATGAAACCAATGAAACAAACCAAAAACTTAAGAGTAAAAAAGAACATAAGTATAGATTAAAAACTTATAGATAGGGTAGGTGTGGTGGCTCACACCTGTAATCCTGCCACTTTGGGAGGCAGAGGCAGGTGGATCGCCTGAGGTCAGGAGTTTGAGACCAGCCTGGCCAATATGGCAAAGCCCCATCTCTACAAAAATTAGCTGGGCATGGTGGCAAGTGCCTGTAATCCCAGCTACTCGGGAGGCTGAGGCAGGAGAATTGCTTGAACCCGGGGGACAGAGGTTGCAGTGAGCCAAGATCGCGCTGCTTCATTCCAGCCTGGGTCTAAGAGTGAAACTCCGTCTCAAAAACAACAGCAGCAACAACAAAAACTTAGAGATAAAATGTAAATCAGAAGAGAAAGAGGATTAAAAACAAGTAACATACAAAGTTAAGTTCAGAAATGTAAGCATAAAATATTCGAAGAATAAGGAAAGTGAAGTATGAAGAATTCAAAGTCACAAAGAAGTAGGAATTGACGGCTATCAAATAAGAGACAAAGCAAAAGCAAGTGCAAAACAGTAAATAGCTAAGCCAAAAGAAATCAGAAGACATGTATAAAAAATAAATGTTAGTAAATAAGTAGTCATAAATTTTTTAATCTCAACCTAAGACTAAGAGACAATAAAATGGATGGTAAAAATAAATGTTTGAAAATGACAAATCAAAAGGGGGTAAACATGAAAAAAGAAAAACAGTTAAAAGCAATATAAGTAGAGCAAAGTATATGAAAATAAGGCAGAAATAATAGCAATAAAATGTGCTTTTCAGGGAGTTAAAAAAAAGATATTATTAAGTTCAAGAAAAAAGAAGAAAATGATCTGCCTATAAGAGCAGGTAGGTGTCTTGTGTCCTTAGCAGTCTTCTGAGCAGAGGGAACATGTTACAGTGTAGAATCCCTGAGGAAACTCAGGCCTGGTGATGGACAGCAGAGCTCCCAGCTGCCAGGAGGGGTGTGCCCCCCAGTGATGAAGCCCATCCAGGAGGTTTAAATGTAGATGAGGAGCAAGGTCAGTGGGCCAGATGGCCCCAATGGCTGGTCCAGCAGACTCTAGCCTTTCTTCTAAAAGCCCTATTTGGGACAAATGATGGCCACTAAGATGCCTGTGCAACATGAGAAAGAGGTGGTTGTTTGGACATAACTTTTGATGTCTATATAGGCTGGAAAAATGCAGAATTGTTCAGAGCAGAAGAAAGAAAAACTCCAGAAGTGTAGTGTTTCTTCAAGTTTGTGATTGGAGGTTGTCTAGGACTATGGACATCAAAATGACAGATTCCTGCTCACAGCAGGATGAGGATGGTCAAGAAGTTTGCCTTAGTAACAAGCACTCAGGTGATTCGTATGATCAGAAAAGTTTGGGTTAGTAGGACCATACAACAGCTTCATGCATCAAAGCTGAGGTTCAGCAAGGAAATTTGAAGGATTAGTTTTATAGGAAGCAACTAAAAAGATGCCTAGAATTATATGCACGAAATGATTCACTCATGGGGAAAGAAATTGGGAGTGGGGGTGGGATGGAGAGCTACTACTACGTACACATGGTAATCTTGGCCATTCCTAATAAATGGTGTTATTCATTCATCAAACATTGCCCACCAGAGGTCAGGCCACTGGCTGAATCAGGAAAGCCTTGTGGCATATGTCAGGAGGTTGGGCGTAGGAGTCAAGAGAGAATGCTATACATTGTTGAATTAAGTTTAAGCCTGAGGATACCTCTGTGCTTGAGGCTTTACATGGCAGACTGAAATCTGGCTTGGTCCATAGGTTAACTGAAGTTCTGTCTTAGAAGTATACTCTTGCAACACGTGGCTGAGTCTTAGGCAATCACAGCAGCCAGCTGGTTCAAGTGAGGAAAAACACTGAGTAAGCTGTCACTGTTGTTTTCTGTCCATAATGTCATCTGAGCACTTTGCAGGCCCAGAGTTCTTTAAACCTGTTTTGGTCTTGAGTGAGGGCTGCCCAATTCTAAAACTGAGAATGAAAGCCAATTAAGATCTTTAAACTAAATTTGTTGTAATGTTGTCTTTTGACAACATTATTGTAGTCAAATTTCCTGCTCCATTAGCACTTTCTCTAGTCATATTGAATGATTTCCCCTTTCTCTACCCACATGCTCTTCTACTCCTCTGTGCCTTTGTTCAAGCTGCCCCCTCTGGCTGGAAAGCCTTTCTCTTTTTTTTTCCTCTCCCAATGTCTTCTGAAGGTCATATTCCTTCATTTTTGTTCCATGCAATCCTTGAAATCCTCTGTCAAATGACTGACTCTGCTTTTTGTCATTGTCTCTGTGCATGTCTTCTGCCTTCCTCATCTCCCTTGCAACCTAGGGAGATCATTTCTCCATCAGCTCTTTCTGCCTCAGCATCCAGTGTGAGGCCTGTTATAGAATAGACAGCTGATAGATAAATGGCTACTTTGCTTTCCTTCATGTAGATAGTATATACTGCTTTAGTGGCTCCTCAGAAGCCAGATTATAGCTGCCTCAAATGTTTTAAAAAATAAGATGGCATATAAACGGTAAAAAAAAATACGATGATGATATTGAATTCTCTGACATCTAAAGGTGATAAGGGCAGCCTGATTAAAATGAGCTGAAACAATGACCATTAACATGTTATCCACATTAAAACACTTCCATAAAACACAACCAAAACAAAAAGGGGATTCTCAGGGAAAATATTTACAGTTAAACATTTTCCAAACCATGGGCTAGGAACTTCAGCAAGACTGGGGGTTGGGTGTTATATCAAGGGGTCCAACACCCCATCTGTATACCAGGCATTGTTTTTAGACTAAATAAATGATTCATATGTATAAGTAATTATTTTAAAAATGAATGTGGCTTATAAAATGCAGCTTTATTTAAATGTGTTACTAAACTTTTTGTTGCTTTTCTGTTTCTGGGTAGATAGGAGGTGAACTCATACTTTTAAAAATTGGGAATGAATTCTTTTGGCAAATGAGGTAACTAGGATCCAGTTAGCTTATGACTTCTGAGTTTTACTTTGTCTTCTGTTTCACAGTATATCCACTGTAGTGGCACTAAAGCCTGTAGAGCTTTTTAAAATTCCACTTACTTGATGAAGTACAGCTAAATAACTGTAAATCATGGACACCAGGCAGGGTGTCTGCTTTGTTTCCAGTGCTGGGTGATGCTCTTGGGTTTTTTCCTATCAATTTTTGAGATGGGCAGTATATTTCTGTACTGAAATAAGGTCTGGACTTTTATAAAAGTTCTCTACAGCAGTTGTTACCATATATTTTTAGATTTTACTAGCTAGGAAAAATTTCAACAAGAAAACTGAAGTTTCCCCCACTGATATGGTTTGGCTGGGTCCCCACCCAAATCTCATCTTGAATTCCCATGTGTTGTGGGAGGGACTTGATGGGAGGTGATTGAATCATGGGGGCAGGTCTTTCTTGTGCTGTTCTTTTGATAGTGAATAAGTCTCACAAAATCTGATGGTTTTAAAAAAAAGTTTCCCTGCACAACCTCTCTTCTCTTGTCTGCTGCCATGTGAGATGGGCCTTTTGCCTTCTGCCATGATTGTGAGGCCTCCCCAGCCATGTGGAACTGTAAGTCCAATAAACTTCTTTCTTTTGTAAATTGCCCATTTTGTAAATTGCCCAGTTTTGGGTATGTCTTTATCAGCAGCGTAAAAATGGACTAATACAGTAAATTGGTACCAGTAGAGTGGGGCACTGCTGAAAAGATACCCAAAAATGTGGAAGTGACTTTGGAATTGGGTAACAGGCAGAGGTTGGAACAGTTTGGAGGGCTCAGAAGACAGGAGCATGTGGGAAAGTTTGGAACTTCCTAGATACTTGTTGAATGGCTTTGACCAAAATGCTGATAATGATATGGACAATGAAATCCAGGCTGAGGTGGTCTCAGATGGAGATGAGGAGCTTGTTGGGAACTGGAGCAAAGGTGACTTGTTATGTTTTATCAAAGAGACTGGCAGCATTTTGCCTGCCCTAGAGATTTGTGGAACTTTGAATTTGAGAGAGATGATTTAGGGTATTTGGCTAAGCAGCAAAGCATTCAAGAGATGATATGGGTGCTGTTAAAGGCATTCAGTTCTAAAAGGGAAACAGAGCATAGATGTTCAGAAAATTTGCAGCCTGATAATGCAATGAGAAAGAAAATCCCATTTTCTGAGGAGAAATCCAAGCCAGTTGTAGAAATTTGCCTAAGTAATGAGAAGCCAAATGTTAATCCCCAAGACAATGGAGAAAATGTCTCCAAGTCATGTCAGAGACCTTTGCAGCAGCCCTTCTTATCACAGGCACAGAGATTTAGGAGGAAAATATAGTTTTGTGGGCCAGGCCCAGGGTCCCTCTGCTGTGTGTAGTCTAGGGACTTGGTGCCCTTTGTCTTAGTTGCTCCAGCTGTGACTAAAAGAGGCCAAAGTACCTATTACTTCAGAGGTTGGAAGCCCCAATCCTTGGCAGCTTCCATGTGGTGTTGAGCCTGTGGGTGCACAGAAGTCAACAGTTGAGGTTTGGGAACCTCCACCTAGATTTCAGAGGATATATGGAAACACCTGGATGCCCAGGCAGAAGTTTGTTGCAGGGGTGGGGATCTCATGGAGAACCTCTGCTAGGGCAGTGTGGGAGGGAAATGTGGGGTCACAGCCCCCACACAGAGTCCCTACTGGGGCACCACCTAGTGGAGCTGTGAGAAGAGGGCCACTGTCCTCCAGACCCCAGAATGGTAGATCAACCAATGGCTTGCACTGTGCACCTGAGAAAGCTGCAGACACTCAATGCCAGCCCATGAAAGCAACTGGGAGGGTGTCTGGACCCTGCAAAGCCACAGGAGCAGAGCTGCCCAAGACCATGAGAACCCACCTCTTGCATCAGCATGACCTGGATGTGAGACATGGAGTCAAATGAGATCATTCTGGAGCTTTGACTGCTCTGCTGGATTTTGGACTTGCATGGGGCCTATAGCCCCTTTGTTTTGGTCAACTCCTCCCATTTGGAATGACTGTATTTACCCAATGCCTGTACCCCCATTGTATCTAGGAAGTAACTAACTTGCTTTTGATTTTACAGGCCCCAGGTGGAAGGGACTTCCCTTGTCTCAGATGAGACTTTGGACTGTGGACTTTTGGGTTAATGCTGACTTAAGACTTTGGGGGACTGTTGGGAAGGCATAATTTGTTTTGAAATGTGAGGACATGAGATTTGGGAAGGGCCAGGGACAGAATGATATGGTTTGGCTGTGTCCTCACCCAGATCTCATCTTGAATTCCTATGTGTTGTGGGAGGGACCTGGTGGGAAGGGAATGAATCATGAGGGCAAGTCTTTCCTGTACTGTTCTCATGATAGTGAATAAATCTCACAAAATCCGATGGTTTTAAAAATTGGAGTTTCCCTGCACAAGCTCTCTTCTCTTGTCTGTTGCCATGTGAGACGTGCCGTTCACCTTCCACCATGATTGTGAGGCCTCCGCAGTCACATGGAACTGTAAGTCCAATAAACCTCTTTGTTTTGTAAATTGTCCAGTCTCGGGTATGTCTTTATCAGTAGTGATTAAATGGACTAATAATACACCCACTCAACCCCAAATCTTGTGAAGAACAAAACTGTAAACTTTTAATTTTGCCAAACTAGAGCATTTAATAAAATAGCCATTTATTATCAGCATCAGCTCTCAAATACATTGTAACACTAAAATGAGGGCACACCATCTCCAAATAAGACGATCTTTAAATGAGCTTTTATAGAAAACTCACTATGCTGTCCTTTTTGGTCATTTTTCCTTGGACTAATGATAACTTTGGCCTGAGCTGGCTAGGCTTCCAATTATGAATGGCTATTCTAGTGAGAAGGAATGAGATGGGGGAAGAGTATGAAGTTGACCTGAAGGCTATGCTGTTTCTTTGTGCTCCAGTGATGCCTTCTAGCTCTAAATCCTTCAATTTTTCAACTGCCATCTCTCTTATTAAATGGGTTTAATAATAAAAGATAACCTGAGATCCATGGAGCACTGGGTACCATGTTGAAAATGTTCATCAGACCGTGATGCTGCTGATCCCTGTTCCCATGACTTTATGGGTAAATTAACATTGAACTTTGAAAATGAAGATGACTGATTTTGGGAGGGAGATGACCCTATATCAAATTGTTAATGTCATAGAACATGGATTTAGTTGCTTATGAAAATATAAAAACATGTATTTAAACTGTTGAGTGACAATTTTAAAACCAACACTCAAATATTATTTTTTTCACATACAGAGAACTCATTTTGAAAATGTTTTTGTATCTTAATTGGAGTTTGTGATAATCTAGATTGTTCACAATGACTGTGACACCTTGTCCTATTTCTTAGCGTCTTTTTCGTATTTTCCATCTATCCCTGAAACTAATGTCCTGCATTTTTCATGAGGACCTCAGGAATCTGTAACTAAGCACCATGGAACTCCAAAATGCTTTTGGTCCTGGAAAGGATAAGACCTTGATCCTGGCTCTTTAGCATGAATTACTCACTATCCTTAATCTCAACAGATTTGTGAAAAGACACAAAAAGTAATGAGGACAAAAAAAAAAAAAATTCTTTCACTGTTATATTGCTTCATATGACATCATTTCATTATCTTCCTTCTTTATTTTTAAAAAAGATTTATTAAGTGAGCAGGAAAATACATGGTTGAACAAATGGAAACTACAGGGTGTGCCCTTTACAAGACTGAGTGAAACAACAGATTAATCAGAAGGCATGTGTCAGTTTTCTACAATGAAACTTCATGCAACATTCGGTGGAGCTGAATATATACAGATGTTAGAGGCTTCCCAGAGAGGCAGAATTGTTGTCGTTGGAAGATTGTTAAGACCCAAATGTCATTAGGCTGTCTTCAAGCTGCATTTGGCAGGAGGATACTTTCACTGTTTACTTCTTGTTTCAGAAAAAAAAATTGTCATGGTTTTTTAAACATTTAGACTAGAAAACAAAATTCACAGTGCGTGTGTTCACAATCATACGCACTCAACCACATCCAATAACTGCATTTATTGCAATGCCAATAGCTTAAAATGGATCATTATCTGTAAAAATGTAAGAGTTTTGAAATACTGCTTTTCTCATGGTTCTATATGACAGCCCCTCTTACAGTCCTGCAACTTGGCCTGTTAAGATGATTCATGGAGCAAGAAAGTATAGCCAGGGTCATAGCCCGGTGTCTTCCATCCACAATAGCCTTCCAGGAAAGAAAATCTATAGGGTTTTCTATTTTCTGTGTGATATCAAACCTATGCTTTTATGATATAAACTTTGGAGACAGTGGTTTTTTTTATTTTTGAAACTGAAATTAATCATATAGTTTTTTATCCTTTAAAAAATTCCAAAGCTCTGTTATTATTTTCTTTCATTCTTTCATCCAACAAATATTTACGGAGTGACTACTATTTGCCAAGCATTCTTCAAAGCACTGGAGATGGACCAGTAAGCAAAGTATATGGTGATAAGTACTATGAAAGGCAATGAAGCAGAAAATGAGTTGGGGAACGAGAAGTTATTTGACACAAGTCTGTGACAGTAAAGGAATATTTGTACAGAGACCTGAAGGAAGAGAGGGAGTCAGCTTTGTAGGCATCTGGGGGAAGTTTTGAGACTGAGAGACAGCAAGGGCAAAGACTCTGAGACAGAACATGCTTTGAGGGTGTTCCGGGTGAAGCAAGGAGGCCAGTGTGACTTTAGCAAAGTGACAAAAGAATTAGTAGATGAGGTCAGAGAAGTGGCAGTGGCAGCCGAGGTGGGGCCAAAAGTAGGACAGATTATCACAATGCCCTTATAGACCACTGTAAGGATGTTGACATTGCAGGTGAGATGGGAAGGTATTGAGGGACTTTAGCAGAAAAGTGGCATAACTTGGTATATGTTTTAACATCACCATCTCAGGCAAAAAGTGGCTTGGACCCAGAGTGGATTGTGGGTATATTCTGAAACTAGGGAAAACAGGATTTAAAAACGAATGGATTCGATGTGGTATGTGAAAGCGAAAAGTAAAGGATAACAATATTTTCTGGTGTGAAGGAATGGAGCTGCCATTTACTGGCACAGGGAGGATTGCAATGGGAGTTCAGTAGTACCCCTTATCTGAGGGGGAGTTTGAAGACCCAGTCTGGATGCCAGAAACTGTGGATAATACTGAACCCTATACATAGTATTTTTTTCCTATCTATACATACTTCTGATAAAGTTTAATATATAAATTAGGCATAGTACTCTTGTACTTTGGGGCCATTATTAAGTAAAATAACTGTTACTTGAACACACGCACTGTGATACCATGACAGTCTATCTGATAACCAAGATGGCTACAAAGTGACTGAGGGGAAGGTGGTGTTTACAGCACGGATATGCTGGACAAAGGAATGATTCGTGTCCTGAGTGGGATGTAGCAGGATGGAGCAAGATTGCATTACACTACTCAGAATGGTGCACAATTTATAACTTAGGAATTATTTCTGGAATTTTCAATTTAATATTTTTAGATTCCAGATAATTGCAGGTAACTGAAACCAAGGAAAATGAAACCATGACTAAGAGAGGACTACTGTGTATTGACAGGTGAACATGTCAAGTTTTAGATGCCAATGACACATCCAAATGAAGGTACTTCATAGGAAATTAGACATACTTTTATGCCAGATTTATTTGGCATTCAGGAAAGAGGTTGGGTCTGGAGATTAAAATGTCCATTTTAGTTTTTAAAGCCCCAAGACTGGGAGAGATCACTTAGAGGGGGGATGCCCAGGACTGGGGCATTCCAAGAAGTCAGCCAAGGAGATTGAGAAGGAGTGGCCAGGAAGGTGAGAGAACAGAAGAAAGATGTCCCAGAGCATTTCAAGAAGGAAGTAATTATTAACTGTGTCAAAGACTGCAGATAACTCAAGCAGCATGAAGCCAGAGACCTAATCATTGCAATTGAAAGCATGGAGGTCACTGGTGTCCTTAGCAAGAGCCGCTGTGGTAGAGATGAAAGCCTGATTTGAGTTGGTTCGAAAGACCAAGGGAGGAGAGAAATTCAGGACAGTAAGTATACACAGTTCCCCCTAGAGAGTTTTTCTGTGAAGAGAAGCGGATAAATAAGATAGTAATTATGTTACCGAAACACTAGGTTTGGTCTAGGTCCTGCTGCTTGCCACACAGAAAGCCAATCACTGAGATGACAAGTATTGCCAAGGAAGTAGGCTTTGTTTTGGTTGGGTGCTGCGGCCAAGGAGATGGGAGCTCAGTCTCAAATCCATCTCCCTGGCTGACCAAAACTAGGCATTTATATATTTAGCAGGGTAGAAATGTAACAATGTGTAAGAAAACAGGAACTAGGGAGGGGCAAGAGGGCATCTGGTGCTGTGATCTGATGAGTTCCAGTTCTTTGATAATTTTTTGAGAGGACTGAAGGAAAACAAATACAAGTTTCAAGCTTTAACAGCAAAAACAACTGTCTATGGGACTATTGGGCCATTTCAGTTAGAGAGGGTAATGGGGCCAAGGAGGGTGTTTAAGACTGGAGATACTGCAGCATACAGAACATAGCGAGATACACTGCAGAATACAGTGAAATTCAGAATACAGTGAAATAGGATAGAATAGGGGATGCAGAAGAGAGGATTTGGTTTCTGGGGCAATTATCTTTATTTGGTGAGGTTGAATGGGATGTACTTAGAGCGAATGAGAATTGTCTGCTTTCACTTAAGGAGCTGATGTAGTAATTAGTAATGATAAGTTTCACTGGTCAAAATCAGGGAACTGAGAAGCCAGGGTATTTGTAGGACTGTCTAAGTCAGTATTGAAATAATCAAGAATGATGACAGGGTGGTGGTAAAGAGAGCAACAATGAGCCAAAAGCTAAAATTCTTGAGCAATGAGAAGGAGTAAAATAGGGTAGTGTAGGGACTTGAGAGACTGATGTCAACAGCTTCCAAACAGTGAGTGTTCAGGAGGAGGAAGGGAGAACTGTCTGGAAGTGGCAAAGCTAAAATTCTTGAGCAATGAGAAGGAGTAAAATAGGGTAGTGTAGGGACTTGAGAGACTGATGTCAACAGCTTCCAAACAGTGAGTGTTCAGGAGGAGGAAGGGAGAACTGTCTGGAAGTGGCAATGAGGAACAAGGAGGCATCCTACTATTAATGTTTTATTATTCATATTTTGACAAAGATAGCATATTATATTCCAGGGCATGGTAGTGACCATGTGGGAAAACCTATGAAAGCATTTTTAATGACTGCTTGGAATAACTGTAGAAAGTACTTTCTCAATGATTTTTGTATGCAAGAAAAAAAAAATACCCGAAAGTAACCAAAAGTTTCAGACTGGAAAATATGCCAGGAAGATTTTCTTCTCTCATTCTCAGGTGAGGTTACAATCCAGTTTTAGCAAATTTTTGACAATTTAAAATACTTTTGAAAACTGGAGATTTAAAAAATGTAAACAATTGTAGGCACAGCAAAATCGTAGTTTCCCCTTCTGATATTACACATTTGGCATCTCTCTACAGTTATATTAACATAAATAAATGTTCAAAAATAGTTTTACAACATTCAATTTAAAAAACTCATTCAAGTTGTAATCTTTTGTTTCCTGCTGTCACCTGACATTTGAAATTTTGATTCAGGGTAATGTCCAAGGTTTCTTAAACATACCATAATAAGTATTACTATTCCTTAACATTTACCCAAGGGAAAGAGATAAGGGAAAGGGGTAGCTGGGCATGATATTTACGATGTACAAATAATGATCCATTGCCAGAAATGAAAACTCACCTTACCACCAGCATTTGTTCAGCCTCAGTAGTGCAATGCAACTTGGTACTGATAAAAATAAACCATTAAAACCAAACCCTATCATGCAAGGAGTGAGTTTAAAGATATGTACATAAACTCAAAAATCTATAAACTTTAGGACATTTTTATTTTTAACTGTATTTTCTACTTTTCACCCAAACATTCGTCATCATGGACTCAGAAGAGTCCAAGATTTTGATCTGGATTTAAAAAAACTCAAATATTACTCAGGGATTTTTGTTTAAAAATGCATTTGTGGGGATTTTTATTTTGGTATATCCTAGCACTTCCTGGAATGGCAGGTCTAGAAGAATAAAGTCCAAAGCACAGGATTATGACCTCACACTGTTTAATGCTAAGCACATTGTTGAGTATTCTAGTTATCTATGGAAGAATTCCCGGAATAATGGTGTAGAAATAAAAACAACCTAGAAAATGTTTGGTAGAAATAGACAAATTGTCAGTTTTGAACTTGCAAAGTCTCAAGAGGTTTTCTTCTTTGCTGGGACTCGTGAGAAGTGATCAATTTTACACCCAATTTCTTTAAGATCCATGAAAGGACAGCTCACTTTAGGGTTCCTGATATATAGTGACCAAGGAGAAAATATAGTGGCATTTATGAGAAATATTAGCAGGTAAATTAAATCAAATTTAGACTTCTGGATTTTAGATTTATGTTACAACTTTGTAGTCTCAGGGGAGGTCAGTTTTTGGCTGGTTGGTTATGTTTTGCTTGATTTGGTTAGATTTAAATTTTTGAAGAATGAACTAAAAGGTAACTTAACAAGTTAGAGACTGTTGAAATGATCAGAACATGGTGTCAGTGGTGATTCTGGAATATAAAGAGCATAGTAGGGTCATTCAGAATTGTTATCAGCATGCCGTGGATTTTCTCATGTTTTTCTGCAGTAGGTTAAAATTAAAGTTTTATCAATAACTATCTTCTTTCTTAAAAATAATGTAGCACATCTTACATCTTAAAGCAATCAGCACAAATGCAAGTGATGCCTGTTCAAGCAGACTTTCAAAGACAGCACACACTGTTAACACAAAGAGCTCTTCCACGTTTCAAGAATACAGTGACGGGAACTGGTACACAAAATAGTAGGGAAAGCATTTTTTTTTTTTTTTTTTTTTTAAACTTTGTGGAATGTGAGACTTTAGCCACTTCCTTTTCTGGCAGTGGATAAAACCAAAATGGTTCTGGCTTGAATTTCACATCTTTCTAATCTACTGGACAGGAGGGACCAGAGACACCGATTACCAATGAGTCACAAGAACAGACAAAAAATTGTTAGTAGGTTTTGACAACCAGGAACTAAGGTGTTTTTAAAAAACATGTACTTGATGCAAAGTATATTAGGAGTGCACCATAGAAAACAATGTCAAAGTGTTAGAAAAATGGAGCCCCTGTCCAGGTGGCCTTGTGAGATTTCACCCATAACTTAATATACCCTGTTTAATAAAAATAATAGTTCTAGGTCTTCTTGAAGGATTGTTTAGAAGTCTCCAAGAAAAATAATGAGATCTAAAATAGAGCTGTTTGATTTTATGTGGAACTTAGTGAAAGCTGTCTTCATTATTGTGTATGTATTGTGTGGTATGCCAGTGGTCTGGCTGGAACTGGCAGGGGGAAGAGCCTCCTTATTTGAAGGAACTTCGCAGGGCATCCATTCCTGCCACCACTGGATCCAGGAATCCATGCTACAGTATCCTTGAGTGGCCCCCCGGAATGATGGTCACCTGTCGGACCCCAGACCCAGACTATGGTGTGGGCAGGCTCAGTAGATTTTACTGGATGATTATTCATTTAGAGTTGTAAGAACTGGCAGATCTAGTGAAACTTACTCTGAGGGGAGGGCTCAGTTTCTCCAGTTTCTCTTTGTAGGAAAATTAAAATAAGCCAATTTCTAGAGACAAAATCACCTATAAAAAGATCAAAATGAAAGATTTTTTTTGTTGTTGAGATGCCGTAAAAATGGATGAAAAGCAGCCATTCCTCCCCTACCCCCAAAAAGAATTAAGGCTATTCAAAATGTTTGGATGAGACGCAAGGGCACCATTCTGATATATTCTGCATGTTCTAGGCCTCCTTATGTCAGGGCTGGGGTCTGTCTTGCTGGAGGGAACTTTATTTCTGAAGATAAAAGCTTCAATGAATTCTTTAAATATCTATCTTTTAAAGAGCACGGATTTCCGGGGGGCCCTTTTAAATTTGGATTTGCCTTGTACTCGGTGTAAAATATTAGTACAAAAATATAAAAGGCATGGCTTGATGTTTAACGTCTGTGTTTTATTGTTGGCACCAGAAAAGCTCATGTTCTATGTTATGTCACTGTACATACTGTAAACAAGACTGCATTAATATTGTTTTCTTATGATTTGTTTCAATGAATCTAGATTTTAAAAAATACATTCACAAACTACCTTATGTTTAAACACAATGATTCCCTTTTATTTCTTAACTGTACCCAAAATCCCATAATAAAAAAATCATTTAAAGCTGTGTGTTTCAAACTTATCACTTAGAAATAAAAACAAAACAAAACATAAAAACAAAGATCAGTTTGCAACATAATTTAAAGAAGCTTCTGGTTTAAAATACCACAGCAGCAATATAAAGAGCTGGTGGCAATCACATTTGGGAATGAAATCGAAATCAATATATTTTGTCCACATCAGCATTCAATTACAGTAGTTGTGAAATTCAATCCAAAAAGTTATTGCTGAATTTGTGGCATGGAATTTGAGAAGACAGTATTGTTCAGCAGCACAACCACAGCAGTAAAAATGAGAACAGGAGGATTTCATTGCTTTTGAGAGCTAAAGTGACCATGAGGAGGATATCTTGCTGAGTGCCTGAAGATAATCCTCAGTTACATTCCTGCATATTACCTGCTTTAAATAAATGCAAATGACAACCACCTTTTCAGGAGGGGAATAATGTAATACAGAAACTAGAATGTTTCCCCTTCTCTTCCCCACCTTGCCCGAACCACTAGATTGAAATGACTCAATTCAATTTTCCTAATGGGTATTTTGTTCTCATTAATAGTACATCAGCTGCTTGTGTATTTAGGCAAAATCAGTAGGATCATAGTTTTTTTTTTTTTTTGGATCCATTTACAGTAATTATTTTCTCCAGAAACAAGCCACATTAGTTTTTGTCACTGGATTTCCCCCACCTCCAATTTTTTAAGAAGAAAAATTTGGTCAACTACTGTTTTGTTTTAAAATTGTTAAATGCACCTGAGATTGCCAGTTGAGCTCTCTATATGTCTCCTGGAGATAACACTGCTGTGATGAACAGTGAAACAAAAACAAACAAAACGAGGTAGGTTAAAACAGGAAGCGCAACACAGATATTGTTTGCAACACCTTGATACCACAGGCGGCCATGCTTGTAGCTTTGGAAAAAAAAATCCCAGTCACGTAGAAGTTCAAATCATTTGAGTAAGAGTTTATAAGGACACAAGTCAACCTGAACTAAATACATACATATTTCTGCACAAATGTTGTTTACCATATGTTGGGTAATTTGGAGGAAGGTAAAGTGATCAGGGTCTCAAAATTTTGTCCAAAGCCTTGCTTTCAAGTTCTCTAAAATTGGAGCCAATGATGCCTCCTGTATCTGAGGCAGACTTAGGAGTCTAGTCCCTTCTCTCACCCACCCAGGGAGAACACAGGCAGCTCAGAAACATTTATTATTAATTTTTTCAGTCACAGTTTTCATCTTGAGAAAGTGGCACCCTCAGGAGAGCGCTGGGAATGTTGAGAGCCTGAATATCATCCACTCCCCAATTCCCAGAAACAACTCAACGAAGTCTCAGTCCTAATGAAGCCCAAACCAAGTGACCTCTTAGCCGGGGGGGACTTTGTGCATTTTTAAAAAGAATATGTAAGCTTGTTTCCCAGAAGCTCTTTCTGTCTGACCCCACCTGTCACCCCATCTTTTGCCCTGATCTGTTGCATAATAGCTGAGGGAAAGTTGTGTTAGAGAATCCCTCAATCGCTAGGCCAGCTCAACTCAGTGGCATTAGTATCCTATTGAACACACTCTATTCTGTAAAGGGCCATATAAAAATATGGCCTGTCAGATTCACAAAAGTGGTAGTTGATTTTATTAGACTAGTAGTTTCAAGGCTAGTAGTTTAGCCATTTAAAATCTATTTCCCAAAAGAGGGGAAAACTAGTATTTTTCTTCTCTTTTAAAAATTCATTAGCCAGTTGCTATCAAAAAGCAACCTTTTGGGTTGGTGAAGGCAAGAGAGTTCTTAAATTACCTCACTATGTAGTTATGGCCTTCAGCGTAAGGAGATAAGGTACATTTATTGTGCTGTCTCTCATCACTGGAAATTGGAAATTTTACAACATACCATATACTTAAAACTAGTAGGCAGACAGAATTAAAAACAGACTCTTCTTCTCAGTATGCATTCTTTCCCCATTCTTACACAGTAAAGGGGTAAAGAAGAAAGGTAAAAACCTGAAAACCCACCATAACACAGCTTAATCATTAAGAGCACACAATATTTGTTTCTATCCCTAACTCTGAAGGGCACATGGTCCATCTTTGTCCACAGACAAGGCAGCATTCTTGGGGATCTCCTGGAAATTCCTGCCACCTTTTTCTCTCCTTCTCAACCAGGCTGCAACATTGAAAGATGGACTGTATTGGGAGGGGTGGAGGGAGAGGAAAAGGGGAAAGCGATATGTTCAACCAAGCCTTCTGATTCTGCCTCTAGACTGGCATAAGTCCACATGAGTTATGTTCTTTTAAATTAGAAATAACGCCATGAAGATAAGTGCCAAGTGCTCTTCTGTTACCAGTTCATCATGGAATTTCTGTTGAGGGTCATGAAAAACACTTGGCTACTTCCTCCAGATCGCACGGATGCAAAAAATACCTGTTTGAAATTAAAAAGAAGTTAGTTCAACTGCATGGTCTTTTCCCCTCTTTTCTTCAACCGTCCATCCATTTTTCTCTCACATGTCCTATCCTTGCCATGTGTCAGGTCTCAAGACTCAATGGCCTGTGTTTATAAAGTCCCTTTGGATATCGTGCATCCTACGTAAAAACTCCTGCCTTTATTCCTATGGTTGTTGTTATTCCTTATTGTGGTATTGGTCTCCAGACATGCTGAAGGGGCTGTATCTTCATTTGTAACATCTCTTTGGGTGTTCACTTTTTAAAAGGGAGTTTCATGCTAGGATAACGTGCTGGATTTCTGGCCTAGGACCCAACAGGTTCTTTGTTAATTTCTAGAAAGGCACAGAAGCTTCCCTTCTCTCACCCATAAATGACAAGAAAGTAGACTTCAGGAAGGAAGGGAATTCCTTCAAATTCTCAAAGTCAAGGGGGAGTTTTAGGCCTACTATTATACAATTTCAGATTTCAATTTTTAAAATTTAAGATAAAAACATTAAATACTGTGGTCAGGGCAAGGTATTTAATGCCTACTCATTTTGGCATTTCAAGAGTTAACGCTTGGTTTCTCTGCTGATGGTGGCATATCCCAGGGCAAATGAGATCATAGCATTAACAAGTAGAACCACAGTCCATTAGGTCTGAGTCTGTTAAGTCATTTTATCAAACAACTGACAAACGTGACAAAAATTTGGGTTACTGCTTGCTTGAGCTGAATGTTAAATGTAAAAGAACCACTGTCCCAGGAAAGTAATATTTTGGGCTGTGGCCTAGCCCTTCAGTCAGCCAATACCTAACTTTGGTCCGAGGCATTTGCTTTTGTCACTAGTATAAAGTCTGCTACTTCATTTCTACAGCTTCTTCAGAAGAATGCTGTCTCTCAACAACAACATCTTAGGAAGGTCTGTGGAAATGCTTGACATTCAGCTAATGCTACATATGAAAGTAATGCTACTCTTAGGGTCAATGAATCAAAATGGAGGACAGAGGGCCCATGGAAAACCACAATGAAGAAAAGAAAGGGCTGCTGTTCCCTCCAAGTTGTGTGCCCCTGGCTCTAAACTTTGGGTTCCAGACACTGGTGTGGTCCCAGCCTACTCCTAAGGGTGTGGCATGGCTTGGAACAGGCCTGCTAGGGTAGGTTTTCAATTGGAGTGTAGGTATCCATACCCAGATTACTCCTAGTTTTTTGATTCTTAGAGACTGGGTAGGAGCTGGAGTTTTACTAGGTTATGTTTGTTTTCTGGGAAACTAAATGGCTGGAACCATCTTTGCCACCTGCAGCTACTGTCCACCCAGACCACATTAGGTCAAAGTAGTGGGCCAGGGTTGAATATAATTTAGGCCCACATCACCAGGGTTGAACTAAGACCAACCTGACCTTTGAGGAACTGGGTTGGACGAAGGGATGTACAAAAATTCAACCCATCATACTGTTTTTCTATAGGCGTTTATATCTGTGGCTTTGGGGACAGCATTTCCATGTTGGCCACAGCCACAAAGGATGAATTTACAAATGCAATACGGCTTAGCTACTAAAACCTCAGGGTTACTCTATAGGGAGGGTAAGGGAGAAGCAGTACTGCTGCAGAATACTCCTCTGAGGTGACTGATCACGCCAGACGGACACAGCTAATTTCACTGGAAAACAGTTCACCTATGACATTTCAGAAGAAACATGGCTGGAATGACACAAGACATGGCACTAGTTGAGTTTGTGATTGTGAGTTCCTTAAGGAATGGGTGACATTTTTAAAAAGCTTATATTTCTACATGTCAAATGTTTTGGATTTAAAGGTGAATATAAGGTGATTGGTTAGGTCTTGAAAGTGACTTTGTGAAAAGTCTAAAAGTGGAAGTATAAAGTTGACCCACTGTGAGATGATTAATGATGGGCCAACTGCTCTAGGTGCTTAGGAGAATTTGTGGTGTCTGCTGAGTCATCATAAGGCCTTCAGGCCACAAAAATTTCTAAGAGGTTTACAAGAAATTTCTAGATGTTTTTATGTAGTTTTTGACATGTGAATAATATATTGAGTGTTCACATGGATCAAACCAAATAATGCCATTTCAAGATAATATTGATTGTTTAACACAGATGTGATTCAAATCAGTATAAAGGAAAATGAAGGTTTCACAGGTACCTGGTGGTCTCTTAAAATGCAAACACTAATGCAAATGTTGAAACGGATTTACCTTATCATTTCTTTCACATAGAAACTTTAACCTTTGAGCTCGCTTATGCATAAATACTCCATCCAAATGTCCTGTTTCCACTGACCGGATCTCAATAGCTTTCTCGCCCCAGCCCATTATCTGATTGGAATGAATGTAGGCTGTCAAAAGGAATTTCCAAAACTGCATTAAAAACATTAGATGGGCAATAACTCACAGCATCTGTTCACATCTTAACCACAAAAATGACAAACGACTTGAGATAAATGGACAAAGCAAGTCTTACAAGAGTTATTCACAGACTTTTTTTTTTTTTTTTTTTGGTGTGGAATCAAATGGTTGTTTCACATTTCTTGATTTTCGTTTCATTTGGGGGGTGTAACTGCTGAAGGAGATAAGGAATGGTTAACCTACCCACAGACGTGGGCATTTCTCCCCATTGGAGCACCACATCCTTAGTTATCCGGCCATAGGTGTTTACATACACCCCCTCATCCTCATAGCAAACGAGCATTTCCATTCCATCTGTTTTAGGCAAGATGACAATAGCATGAGGAGTGATATTGCCCTGAATCTAGAAGACAAAGAAAGGCCAAGCATTATTCTTTTAAAAAATAAAACAACACCTTGACTATTCATCTCTAAGAACTGCAAAAAAGAGGTTTTTGTTTAAATTCATTGTCACCCTAAAGACTGAAATTTGCTTTAATTTAACCACTGACTTGTAAAATACCCTGACAAATCAAACTTAGTCACTAGATTAAAAATTCAATTTACCTGTTCCTAAAAACAGCATGCAAATCTATGACACACCTACTATGTACCAATCATGGAGCCCTTTACATATATAATTTCTAGCACCCAGAATAGCTCCCCAACGTAGATAGCTTTGTTTACAGATGAGGAAACTGCATCTCAGAAGGGCTTTGTGTCTTGACCAAAGCTGTGCTAGTATTTGTAGGTAGAGTTGGGATTTGTGTACATCTTGCTGACGTTGAAATTAATGTGTTTTCTATTAGCACAACCACTTCCAAAAAAAGATGAGGAGAATGTAAGCCAGCTGAATCTAATGGAGATGGCTTAAGTGGGGTCAAATGAACTCCTATCAAAATAATCTGTGGAAAAAAAATAGGATTGTTTATCTGGGTGTCCAAATGGCAGAATAATTCATGGCTTGGTTAGAAAAAATATTTAGAATTACCAGTCATTTAAAAAAATCACTATTGCTGCACACAGTGGCTCACGCCTGTAAGCCCAGCACTTTGGGAGGCTGAGATGGGCAGATCACGACATCAGGAGATCGAGACCATCCTGGCTAACACAGTGAAACCCTATCTCTATTAAAAATACAAAAAATAAGCCAGGCCTGGTGGCAGGTGCCTGGAGTCCCAGCTACTTGGGAGGCTGAGGCAGGAGAATGGTGTGAACCCAGGAGGCAGAGCTTGCTGTGAGCCGAGGCACGCCACTGCACTCCAGCCTGGGTGACAGAGCGAGACTCTGTCTCAAAAAAAAAAAAAAATCACTGCTGAAATCAGTGTATATTAATTTGTTCTAGGAAAGGAAATGTGATGTTGTGATCTCCGTAGTTGCGAATGCCATGGCTGACCAACATGTGCTTGATGGATTGGAATAAGAGAGTTGAGGATGATCATAGTTATGCCTTAGCTGCCTCACCAGGAATGTGAGCTGTGAGTCCTTGTGTTCACCCACATACACATAAGTTAAAAGCTGTAATAATGCAGCAATGAATGGCAATCGTGTGTGTGTATGTAATATACTAAAACAACCTCTTTTAGTTACTGCATTTCATTAGAATAAAGTCCTCAAATTCTCAAAATACCAGTCAGCAGTAGCTTCAAACATTCCTGATAGTTTCTCCTGTATGTTAGCCTTGGAATTACACACAGGACACACAATTTACACTACACTGATCCTAATAAGTGAATCCATGTGCAGCATTTCCCTTTAACAGTTATGTTTCAAGCAATATGTCAGGATAGTAATACGAATATTTTAGGGCTAGTAAGATATATAATTTGCAGGACCCTGTACCAACTGCTTTAGATCCATTACCTCATTTAATACTAATGATAATCCTATGGGATAAATCTTTTTATCCATATTTTACAGATGTGAAAGCTGAAGATTGGAGAGGCTGCCTACTGTGTCCATTATTGCAAAGCTAATACATGCTAGAGCCAGAGTACAAGCGCCACTGTGTCTGACTCCACTATACCACACTGCCCTCAAGCTGAAGAAAGGAACTAAAAATAGCAAAAAAAGCATTTTCTCCAATAAATTAGTACCTGACCATTGGCTTTCTCTAACATAAAATGAACCAATTTCCCTTCAAAAACTGAATGTGGAAACTCGTCTACCGAATATAATTCATGCTCTTGAAAGAAAAATATCATATTCATTTTAATCTAAAGTCCAAAGAGACAACATGTAAATGCCAAATGATCTCTATTATGTATTCCCCAGTTTTAGGAAGTCATATAAATTAAATTTATGTATTTTAGTTATTAAAAGCAGTATACTTAATGAAGAACGAAAGTCCATCTGCTGGTTAGTAAAGTTTGCATGACTTCTACTTTTAGTATGCAAAACAAATCTCTTTCTACATGCAGGCTGTTGTACACAGAGCCCTTGGAAGTCTACTTCTGAGTACTTACATGAGATGGTATGTAGATATCATAAGAGTTTCCTGAATCAACATCAATTACATGGAAACCAGTGTGTGAACCAAAAATAACCTTTAATCTTTGACCTTCTTCTACCGTGAGATCAACTAGCAGAGGCTTGTGCTGGAGATCTGCAAAAGACTTTAAAAATCACCCCATTAGTATCCGCATCACTCAAAGAGGTATCTTAATAATTTTTTTCCTTTAGCCACTGTCTAGAGGAAGTTAACTCCTAACTTTATTAAAGTGAAAAGCTAGAAAATTTCTCTTTCAGTTTTAGGTCTGTTGATATTCTGGCTCTAGGAGGAAGGGTCTAGCATCCATTTTTGCCCCTTTCCCTACCCTTTGTCCTCCAGGTCAATGAAGTTTAAGCTGGTGCACAGGTGTAAATTTTGATAATGGTAATGTGTATTAAAGACCTGGTGCCTGGGTACTGCTGTTTTTTCCTGTTTATTTCTGGCCTTTCCAGTTATCTCTCTGGCCCCTCTCTTTCCCATGTGGCAACAAGGCCCATCCACAGCAACTACCCTTTCAAAGGCAGCCTGGGAGATACAGCCAAGGCCGGCTGTTTTCTCAGCCTGTTCAGTGTTAATGGGCATGCTCTGTTTTGGATTTTTCTTCAGCAAATGAGTGGGCATAAGATTGGCACTTTCTCTTAATGTTGGAATCTGAGACTTGGGCTTGGGTGGTAGAGAAAGAGGTAGGAGTGGAACATCACAAGATTGATGGCTTGCATTGACTATTTGGGTTTAACTAGAAAGCAAAAAGAGAGGTCTTGTGAAGTTTGTGAAAGTTCTCTGTGTTTGAATCCAGAGTCCAAGCCCCAGCTAACTGTCAAGTGTTCCTCTGCCATTTTCCTTTGCTATTTTTTAACCACACTCTACCTTTGGGCCTTGAGATCTGGGAGAGCATTTGTGAAACTACAATTGCCTTAGCTATAATGCCACTGCTACCTCTCAAACCCTTCTCTTCTCATCTTTTGCTAACACCATTCTGACAGCACAGGAAGCTCAAGCCTCCTGTCCTTGTCCTATGGGAAGGCTTTGCCTCTTGCCAGTTCCACTCTTCCCTGTTCAAGTCTTTGCCTTTGCTTTTCCCTCTTTCTGGGCTGGATCTGGTCTGTCAGAAAGAACATTCTGCACTCTCTCATGTGCTCTGGGTCATAAAATGATGGCAGTAACTTCAGAGCAAGAATGGGAATGGGATGTTGATTGAAAAGCTTTTGTGGAGACAGATTTTGGCAGAACAGGACCCTTTGGCTTTTAGGAGTTATCCCTTAATTGTTATTAGTAACCTAATGTATTCCAATTTTTTTTCCATAAAAGTGAGGTTATGGAGGGGAGCCCATTTCCATTAATGAATCTATTTTCCTGAGCACATCACAAATAAGCCATTTGCACTAGGGAACAAGGTAGAAGTGATTCAGCTCTGAAGTGGGCCTACATAGTGTTCTAAGGGCAGTTTTGCCCTCCATGGTGAATGTGGCAGAAAAGAATTAATAAGGAACCAAAGGGAGATAACAGTCATAAAGGTGGGGAGAAAAAGTAACAGCCAATGAGACACAAAGAAATAGACAGACATAAGCTGAGAGAGACAGAGAGTGCGAGAGAAAGCAGAAGGTAAGTTTCCTTGGGCTATGGATAGGTTATGCGGCTCTGAACACATCTGGGTGCCTGTAAGTACTGGTCCTCCTGGTATTCGGGTGTCAGCTTCATGAGCTGGGGTCACCAGGACTAGCATAACCCCATCCCACTCCTGGCAAATCTCATGAGTGACCAATCCAACCATGGTGGGTACAAACTTAGACAAGGTAAAAAATGAAAACACAATCAAAATAGAAGAATGCAGAGAAACTAGGTCATTTCCGTAAGTTAGCACTGGGGACATATAAGCATCACCTGCGTTTTAGGGACTTCATCCAGAAAAATTTATGAGGATTAAAAGATTTAGAGACTCAGTTTAACTCTGAGATTCAGTGCTGCCATTTGTCTGCCTTTTTCAAACAAAATATCGGGGAATACCCTGGTTTAGGTGGCTTTATAACAAATATCATTGCATAAGATCACAATCAATGCTATGCCTACTAACCAACCATTCTAAATGCCTCTTGAGGATGATGACTCATAGATCTCAAGGAGGAAGGCATACCCAAATTTTAATCTAATTTTATAGCATTTATAAATACTTAGTCTTTACTTTTGAAACAATAAAACCGAGAGTACCTACACTTTTTAGACAGGTTTATTATCTATATGAAAATTGGTATTGGTCTATATGGACTATTTTACTAATGGGCAGAAACTGAAAATTTTTAAAAAGCACATTTTTAGATAATCACATGGCCTGCTTACCTTAAATGCCATGAATTTATGATACGGTTTAGGAGCCCAAGCATATATTTCCACAGCATTCTTTAAGGCAATCACCAAAAATTTGATCCTTTCATATTTAACTGTAATAGAAAAATTATGAGTTAAGAAGTGCATTAGGTTATTCAAATTCTTTGTATTAATAATGAATGTATAAGCAACAATATGTAAATTTAAATATTGATGTTGGGTGTCAGCTTCATGAAGGTGATGTTTCTGGTGTGGGATTTTTTGGTCATAGATAGTGATTTAGCTTCCCTTAGCGAACTTTGGTTGGCAGAACACTTATGGCCTTTGCTTTATATTGAAGACTCTCTTCATCATCTAGAGATATAACTGCTTAGGACTGTCTTTAACACTAGGTCTAGATGTTGATATTCATTGTAATAAGAATGCATAATTTCCTTCATGTTAGCTTGCCTGGAGTTTACATTCACCCACACATAAGTAGCTGACAGCAGATATGGCAAGATGGTAGAAAAATCAGAAAATGGGCAGACATAAAGGCTGCCATTTGCTTATTATTTATATTTGAATTACAGTTAGTGAAATAATTGCTTGTTTATGCTTCTAATGAAAGGGGGTGTTAGGAGCCTTGGGTTCTGTTAATGACTTAAAGGGCTCCGAATACTGACAAATCCTTTTACTCTTTAGAAAGATGGAATATTGCCGGGCGCAGTGGCTCATGCCTGTAATCCCAGCTCTCAGGGAGGCAGAGGCGGGAGGATAGCTTGAGCCCAGGAGTTCGAGACCTGCCTGGGTAATATAGCGAGACCCCGTTCTCCACAAAAAGGAAAAAAAAAAAAAAAGATGAAAAAAAAAGAAAGATGGAATATTAAGCATTGTAAATTCTATGGACAGAAACTTAGTTCAATGATTGAGTCTCCACATGCTTTTGCCTCCACAAAGTAGTACTCAGTACATGCTTACTGAATGGATGAATGGAAGAACAGACTGTTGTCTGGCATTCTCTTCATTACTCTTACCTGTGTATGTGTCTCTGATATAATAATAAGCAATATTTACAATGATGACCTTGAGAGATTGAACAATCCTTTAAGTGCCTTCTGAATCTTTGCTATTAAGTGTGGATTCTAATTCTTAGAGAATTAGTAATCCACAATTGGTACACATGGCAGTCAGGTTCTTTGTAAAATATCTCAACAGACAGAATATTCTGAGTCCTAAAGAAACTAGGTAGGAAAAATTTTAATATACTTAAATGACATTAAGTTTCCAGTTATTTGCTTTATAACTTTTCATGACATAAAGTGTTTATTAGACTATTTTTGCTCATCTCTTCACCTGAAACCTAGGAAAGATCCATAGCAGTTGGCACTGAAGGAACATATTTCAAAATAATAAGAGCTATATATGACAAACCCACAGCCAACATCATACTGAATGGGAAAAAGCTAAGAGCATTCCCCCTAAGAACTGGAACAAGACAAGAATTTCCACTCTTACCACTCCTATAGTATTGGAAGTCCCAGCCAGAACAGTCAGGCAAGAGAAAAAAACAAAAAGCATCCCAATTGGAAAAGAGGAAGTGAAATTATCTCTGCTGATGACAGGATCTTATGCCTAGAAAACCTTAAATATTCCTCCAAAAGACTCCTATAACTTAGTAGGAGTCTTTTGGAGGAGTCGATAACTTCAGTAAAGTTTCAGGATACAAAATTAATGCACACAAATCAGTTACATCAATAATGCTCAAGCCGAGAATCAAATCAAGAGTTCATTCCCATTTATAATAACACACACACACACACACACCACCCCCCCCCACACACACACCCCTAGGATAATACATTTAACCAAGGAGGTGAAAGACCCCTACAAGGAGAACTACAAAGCACTGATGAAGGAACCATAGATGACACAATTGAATGGAAAAACATCCCATGCTCATAGATAACAAGAATCAATACTGTTAAAGTGACTATACTGCCAAAAGCAGTCTACAAATTGCCAATGTCATTTTTTACAGAATTAGAAAAGACAATTCTAAAATTCATATGGAACCAAAAAGGAGCCCAAATTGCCAAAGCAATCCTAAGCTAAAAGAACAAAGTTGGAGGCATCACATTACCTGACATCAAACTATACTGTAAGACTGTAATAACCAAAGAAGCATGGCACTGATACAAAAATAAACATATAGATCAATGGAACAGAATAGAGAACCCAGAAATAAAGCCACATACCTACAACAAACTGATGTTTGACAAAGTCAACAAACATAAACAATGAGGAAAGGACACCCTGGGAAAGTTGGCTAGCCATATGCAGAAGAATGAAACTAGACCTTTATCCCTTACCATATACAAAAATGAATGCATGATGGATTAAAGACTTAAATGTACCCAAAACTGTAACAAGAAAACCTAGGAAAAACTCTTCTGGATATTGGCCTAGGCAACATGTTTTTGACTAACACCTCAAAAGCAAATGCAACAAAAACAAAAACAGACAAATGGGACTTAATTAAGCTACTGAGCTCCTGTGTGGCAAAATAAACAATCAACAGAGTAAGCAGACAGACTACATGATGGGAGAAAATATTTGCAAACTATACATCCAACAGATTTCTACAAGGAATGCAAACAATTCAACAAGAAAAAATCAATCCTATTAAAAAGTGGGCAAAAGACATGAACACACATTTCTCAAAAGAGGACATATAAGCAGCCAACCAACAGATGAACAAATGCTCAATATCACTAAACATCAGAGAAATGCAAATCAAAACCACAATGGGATACCATCTCACACCAGTCAGAATGACTATTACTAAAAGGTCAGAAAAAGTAACAGATGGTGGTGAGGCTGCAGAGAAAAGGGAATGCTTATACACTGTTGGTGGTAATGTAAGTTAGTTCAATCTCTTTGGGAAACAGTATGGAGATTTCTCAAAGAACTAAAAATAGAACTACCATTCTACCTAGCAGTTCCACTTCTGGGTAAATCCTAAAGGAAAGTAACTTTTTCTTTTCTTTCTTTTTTTTTTTTTAATCAAAAGGGCACCTGCATTTGTATGCTTATTGCAGCACTGTTCACAACAGCAAGGTCATGGTATCAATCTAAGTTGTCCGTTAGTGGTTGATTAGATAAAGAAACTGTGTTACATATACAGCATGGAATACTACGCAGCCATAAAAAGAATGAAATTGTGCCCTTGCCAGCAACATGGATGGAGCTGTAGGCCAATCTCCTAGGGTAAAATAACCCAGAAACAGAAAGTCAAATAACACATGTTCTCACTTATAAGTGGGAGCTAAAAATGGGGTGCACATGGAAACAAAGCTGGAAATAATAGATACTGAGGACTCTTAAAAGGGGAGTGGCAGGTTAAGGGCTGAAAATTTACCTGCTGGGTATAATGTTTGCAATTTGGATGATGAGTTCACTGGAAGCCCAAGCCTCACCATTATGCAAACTACCCATGAAACAAACCTGCATATGTACCCCCTAGATCTAAAATATATTTTAAAAAGAAAAGAAAAAAATCCCTTTGGATTTTGCTGATTTTCAGAGTGAAGGAAGAAATAAATAGGTTCATATTTTTAAAGAAATTTAAAATCATCTTGAAAATAAAAACTTATCTAAGCATATATAGGCTCAGATAAATCAATAAATATTTTAAATGGCTCTTGGATATACAATTTGCTTTTCTTTTTTATTCTCATTTTATATTTTTAAAATTTCACAATAATTTGAACATAGTAGAATAATCACATGCTACAAGAAGATGTCAGTGCTGTTGTGGCTGGAATTTCACAGGGGAAGCAAAGTGGAAACTGCAAGTGGTTCTTTGGATATCTAAGGCAAACAGTGTTTCTGAAAATTAAGCTGGTCTCAAGTTTTCTTATAGAGAATTACCAGATATTGCTCCCTGGTTAAATTTCACTTTAGATGTGTGGATATAGATCAGTCTACTAATGTTAGGACGGCAATGATTAGAAGGAAGACATCAACAATGTTAGAAGGGCCAACAGTAGATGTGCAGGTCAAATAGGATTCCTGTAGCCTGACGTTTTTGAAAAACACTTGTCAGGTATATGCAAGAGATAATATTCAGAAATTTTACATTATTTCCTGCAATGAATTTTATTGCTCTGTAATCATACAGTATTCGTTTATGGACACAAAATTTGATCACTAGAAATTTTTGGACTAACAAATGCCAAGTAATAAAGGCAAAATACTCAAAAGGAAACAGCTTTGAAATGGTTTCTATTGCTTTCCCCTGAAAACATGACCTGATCTCAAAGAAAGAAGCTCACTACTTTCAAAAGAAAACCAAATATGCATATGAATCTGAATTCTACTTGGTGTGAGAATGATGGGATGTATGTTTTATACTTTGCCAAATTATCAGATTGAGGACAAGAAAAGGTTAGAATTCCAGGATATCCTATTAGGAAGTACCAAATAATTCTGATTCCTGAACAAAAATGTACAGTGGGGCAAATAGCTTGCACTGCCGCCCAGCCTGCTACAGAAAAACATTTCCACATGTGGTCTGCTTTGTGAATAATACTGTGTCCTTTGAACATCCATTCCTTTCTTTAAAACAAATACTTCTTAACTGATTTCCCTGGGCCTGGCTGTGTGCTAAGTGCTGGCGAGATGTAGATGTGGCTGTGGCCACATACGTTTACAGACATTAAATGTTTATTTTTTTCCAAAAGCTGCTTTTTTTTTCTTTGAGATGGAGTCTCACACTGTTGCCTGGGCTAGAGTGCAGTGGTGCCATCTTGGCTCACTGCAACCTCCACCTCCCAGGTTCAAGTGATTCTCCTGCCTCAGCCTCCCAAGTAGCTGGGATTACAAGTGCCCGCCACCATGCCTGGCTAACTTTTGGTATTTTTAGGTAGAGGCAGGATTTCACTATGTGGGCCAGGCTGGTCTCGAATACCTGACCTCATGATCCACCTGCTTCGGCCTCCCAAAGTGCTGGGATTACAGGTGTGAGCCACAGTGCCCCACCCAAAGGCTGCTTTTATACTTATCAATACATACATTATCTGTGTTGTAAGGTCAGGGTTTTTTTTTTTTCCTTTGTAAAACTGTGAATGGCATGTTATGAAATAAGGAACATGTCCTTCTCAGGCAGCAAACCTTCAAGTTCACTAGCCAGCCCCAACACTTCCTAGTATTGTGTCAAGGTTATCTGGGAAGGTCGCCTGGAATGAAATTAGAGAAAAGGCAAGTGGAGACTCTGCTTCAAAATAGAGTCCCTTTTCTAGCTGGCAGAATATGACACATGGAAGTTCTTGCTTTCTGAGCTCTTCTTTATAGCATGCCCCTTCTGTTTCCACATTCTATATTTAATACACTTGATTAGATTTCAACCGACATTATGTCATCACACATGATTGGACCCACTTGACTGGTTAAAATTTCAAATGTGTCTCATTCTTTTCTGAGACCACATCATGGACTCCTTTGAACTGAAGGTGTCTAAAGTTCCTCTGCCGCTCCTTTATTGTCATTCTTTATGTTAAATAATTAATGTATTTTTATCTAGTACACATTTTAAAAGCCTCCACATATTTTCTTATTTTTGTCAGCTATGGATTGAACAAGTCTTACAGGTACCTATTTTAAAAAGCCAAATAATTCTACAGGGCTTATGAAAACCAAGTCCCTGCCTCCCTGCTGATTCCTGCTCCCTAAAAACAACCACTTGCGACTCTTTCAACTACTTTTTCAGCAATTTGTTTCCAGATTTCTAAATAACATGATTATAATGTTATTTCCTGATTTTTTTTTTTCAGTCACAGACATTACTGACTTTGTAGTATGGAAAGGATTTAATTTCTTGTATCATTTCCTTCTCTCTCTAGCTTCTTCTCTTTCTTTCTTATACATATGTACACACGATTTACTCCTGTAAACTCTTAAGTATAGCTATGTTTTAAATTTTTGGTTAAATCAATATCAAGTGTTAAAATTATTATTATTCACAACTGAGGTATGTAGTATACCATGGTTACATTTCCTTTCTTGTTTCCCCTTATTTTTTTTTTTTTTTACTTCCTTGTTTTCTATGTATCTGTCTCTAAGCACATGTAAACTTTCTGCTAATAAATGCTCTTCAACATGGTCAAACGCAGCAGGTCATCTATTTATAACATTTTATTTTTCTTGGAGGCATCTTTCCTGGAACCCTGCATTGTCCCACTCTGCCAGGACTTATTTCTTTCTAGGCCTGTGGCAGACTTGTCACCCCAGGTTCCCTTCACCATCATTCTGGGTATTTTCTTCATCTTCCTGGACTACTAGGTTTAGTTATTTATTTTGGTGGAACACATCCTCCAGTTGCTTCCTGAGAAATGGTGCATGAAATATAAATTTTTGAGAACTGTATGACTGAAAATGTCTTTCTTTTGCACTCAAAATTGACTGATGTCTTGATGGTCTGATGGTTAATTTCATGTGAATTTGACCGGACCACAGGGTGCCCAGATATTTGGTCAAACATTATTTTGGGTGTGTCTGTGAGGGTATTTCTGGATGAGAATAACATTTGAATCAGCAGAATTGATAAAGTAGACTGCCCTCCCCAATGTGGGTGGGCCTTAGGCCATCATTTGGAGACCAGACTAGAACAAAAAGGCCGAGTCTTCCTGCTTGGTTGAGCTAGGACATCAGTCTTTTCTGGCCTTCAGACTTGGACTGAAGCATCAGCATTTCCTGGGTCTTGAGCCTGCCAGTGCTCATAGTGGAACACCATCAGCTCTCCTGGTTCTCAGGCCTTCAGATTTGAACTGGACTTAGACCCTTGGCTCTCTTGGGTTTGAATCAGCTTGCTGACTGAAAATCTTGAGACTTTTCAGCCTCTACAGTATAGTCATGTGAAACAATTCCTTATAATCTCTCTCTCTCTATGTATATGTAAATGTATATACACATATACATACACACACACACACATATATATATATATCTCCTTAACTCTTAACACAGGAGGGCTATAAAATACTGGTTGGAAATAATTTTGTCAGCAATTTGGAAGGCCTTGCTGTATTGTCTTTTAAGCTTCTATATTGCTGCTGAGATGTCCCAGGCCACTCTTATTCTGGGTCTATTGTATGTAAACTGTTTGTTATTTATTTACTTATATGACAGCTTTGCCAGTTTTGAGGATCTTTTCATTTCCCAGGTATTGAAATATCATGTTGATATGTCTTTTTGTGAGTCTTTCTTTCATTCAGTATCCTGGACACTCAGGGAATCCTTTTAATATGGGATTTCAAGGCTTTTAGTTCTAGATACCTTTCTTGTATTCTTTCTTCAATACTTTCCCCTCCTTTCACTTCTTATTTTCTAAAACTCACATTACTTAGATTTTGAACCACTTGGACTGATCTTTTTATTTCTTGTATTTTCTCTGCTTTGCTTTTTGTTCTACTCTTTAGGAGAATTTCTTATCTTCTAACACTTTTATTACATTTTTTATTTCTGCCGATACCTTTTAGTTTTATTTTTTCTTGGTCTCTAAATGACTCCCCCCTACTTTGCTCTACTTTTTTTTTTTAACAGCCCTTTTCTTGTTTTATAGAAAGAAGTTTTCTAATCGCTGTAAAGCTATTATAGTTTCTTGCTTCCTTCCTTTCTTTCTTTTTACATTTTCTTCCACTCCTCATTATCCCTGTTTCTTCTAATGTCCTTTCTTTGTTTGTTTAGGTTTCCTACATATTTGTGAATTTCTCCACTCCTTGGTATAGACGGGCTCATCAACTGCTGGGTTTCACTTCAGGGTAGTTAGGCAGCAAGGTTTTTCATGGCATTTCAAATGTTAGTACCTGTACATCTTTCTTTCTGGCCATTTACTTTCTCCAAGACACTTCTTTCATTCTCTTCCTTGGGAGTGTAGGCATAGCTATTTGGGAGCTAAATAGGGACTAGAGGCATGTGTATGTGTGTGTATTTTCACAGGCATTCCCAGCATCAGATTGGCCGTGCAAACCTTTCATCTTCTGTTGCAGCAGAGGAAGGTAGTGGCCTAGCTGCTCAGAGGTGGAGACTGGGTTCTAGAAGACTTGCTGCTCATGAATTTTCTAACAATTCTATTTTCAGTCCCACCTTACACCTCCACTTCCACCTCAGATTCCCCTGGGGCCTTAGTTCCTGGGCCTCTCTGGGTTCTGTTGGATTGATTTTGATCATTTTCCTCACTGCAGCTTCAGAATTCAGAATTTCCTGGTATTCTAGGTCTTTTTCCAGTCAGTCAGCTACTCTTTCAAATTCACTGACATCTCTTCTTTTCTCTTGGTCCCACTGTCCTGATAGCCTTATGGCATTTTTATTCTTGTCATTTTAATGAGTCTTTGGAAGAAAGTAGATATAAATATTCAAACTGGAGCCTAGGACTTCATTCTGAATGCACTCTTTCAATTTCATCAATCTGGCTTTTAAAAAATAATGCTGAAGGTTCCAGCAACATCTGAAGCTGGTCACACATGCATCATCAATCTGATAGAAAAGACTAAGTGAAACCTAACTGAATATGTCTGATTGAGTAAACAGACCAAACTTACAATTCCATGTCTTGTGACTTACCAACTTTATAATGTATACAGCCTTCCAAGTCCCCAACAGTGATCCATCCTTGTTTCTTTTCTACTTCTGGGTCATTATGTAGTATTCTGTTTCTTAACCATGAAAGATAGTAAACTCGTAGCTTATTCTTCTTTCCTGTTGAAATAATAGAGGTTTAATTTCAAATCGCTGTGATAGCTCTCACTCTTTCATTCCCCACCTCCTTTTATTTTTGTTTTATTTATGTGTGTGTGTGTGTGTTTGAAGGCCTAATAATCAGTGTCTCCAGCACTTTGTCATTAAAGTGGTGTTTCTGCCAGAACTTATGGTTAAAGTAGCTCTAAGTGTTTTAGACACATCACAAAATTATAATGTCTTTATCTTCAGGTGGTTTCTTACTTAAACATGCTGCTCTTATTCTCTCTTCCCAATGCAAAGCAGTGTCTGCTGAACTTAGTAAGAGTTAACTCTTCAACAGAGTGGTTGATCAGAGTTCCAGAACATTCTAGATCAATCACATGAAAAAGTATTGACAACTGGGCATTTTGGCACCTGCCTTTCCTTCACTGTATAACCTAGTAACAGATGTTAATGAAGACCCTCTTATTTGCCTCTTCTACTAAAGATGACAACTGGTAGTAGTTTTGTTTCACTTAACTAACAAAGTTATTTTAAAAGCAAACAAGAGGATAATATGGGTTCAGAAATTATACTGGACAAGTTTATGGTGCTGAAGTCACTGAAAGGAATACTGAACAAAAATAGAAAAGGAAAAAAAGGATGTGAACTTGAAAACCTAAAGTTCCCTTTGGTAAAGTAATCTTGGAATAAAGAACTCATAGGATGATAAAAAAATATCTAGACAATATTGAAGAGTACACAAGTAGCAAAACTTGATATACTCCATTAGATTATTTGCACCAGATAAAATGTCCATTGGGATGACTCTTGCTGACTAATGATAAATTTAGATCTATGGGTTTTGTTTTTTTGATACTTATTTTTCTTTATCTTAGGCTTTAAAGATGTTTTATTTATTTATTTTTGAGACAAGAGTTTCGCTTTTGTCACCAGGGCCGGAGTCCAGTGGCGCGATCTCGGCTCACTGCAACCTCTGCCTCCTGGGTTCAAGCGATTCTCCTGCCTCAGCCTTCCAAGTAGCTAGGATTACAGGTGTCCCCCCAGCATGCCCAGCTAATTTTTGTATTTTTAGTAGAGATGGGGTCCCACCATGTTGGCCAGGCTGGTCTGGAATTCCTGACCTCAAATGATCTGCCTGCCTTGGCCTCTCCCAAAAAAATGTTTTATAGTTTATTGAGGAATATATACCAGCAGAAGAGAACTTAGTAAAGCATTGCACATGCATTTGACAGGAGAGCGCATTCATCACCTAAACTAAGGGAATCATGGTGTGGTCAGTATTCAATTTTGTAACCAAAGGCCTAGAATCCACATTGATCACAGTAGCTAGGATGGACACGAGAGCCAGTGTTTCCTCCTTTCTATGCCAGTATGAATCCAATGTTAGTTCAAGAATCTTTTGCTCCTATTTTCATTTTCTACTTTCCCTATCTGTGCCTCATGAGAAAAGGAAATGCTTATACTGTTAAGAATGAAAATGTGACACTAACAACATAATGAAGCCTGAATGTGAATTTTCTGGTTGCATTTCCACTTTTCGTAGGTGACTGGCAGATACGCAGTTTTAATTTTGATTTGGTAGTATAGCAATGAACCAGAACAAAAGACTACATGGGATTAAACTCAAATGGTAATACAAAAGGAATTTACCTGGTTAACCTTATTTGGGGAGAATAAAAAGAGATGAAACTGAGCATTCAGTGGAAAGGTAAAAGAAAGAGGAAGTTTAGTGACAAGCAAAAGCATTTTGTCAAAATGGAAGTATACCTGAACTTTTCTCAAAGTTCAAACCAGTATCCCTGTGTTGTCTCTTCATGAAACAATGGCTGAGCATAAATCCATGCTCTCAAACTTGGCTGCACAATGGAAACACGTCAGAAACTATGAAAGCTCCTGATGCCTAAACCCCACCCCCAGAGATTCTGACTCTGGATTTTCACATTTCCCCAGGTGGTTATAAAGTGCAGTAGCAAGCTGGTTCCATACTAGATGGAATGGGAGGGGAAGTGACGGGTGTTACTCGTTAAATTCCTTCAAACACCAAAAAGAAAAAAGAAAAACTTTCAACAAAACTGCCCTCTTTTAGGTTGCATTCTTAACTTGTTACAAGGCCTTCACTTTAGTCTCCATCTTTTTTTTTTTTTTTTTTCCTATTTAAGGCTCTTTTTGGGAATCAGAAAGCTACAGAGCATAGCAGTAATGATTCTCATACTCAAATCTTTTTGTAGACTTGATCACCCAGTGTGCCAGCTGCACCTGCCAAAACATCAGTGGACTATAAGCAAGAGAATTTTTAAGGGAAGAGACCAGAAAAATTTCTGCTTACTAAATGTCCCTCTTGGAAGCCTGCATTTTGATATTCTGTCTGTATGTGGTAATAACTGGAGTGCAGAAACCTTAAAAACATCCAAAGATCCTTGCTGAGTCCTGACAGAGATAAAGAGCTATAAATATATAGCCTTTGTGGTGTGTCTCTGCCTAATTCAGATTTAATGCAGAGGTGAGAGACATTTTTTTGGAGGTCAGAATACCCAGTGTTAAAAAATGTGGGCAACCTCACTCTGGCTATACTGCTATACTTCATTGTCTTGTTTGTTAGCTGGGAAGGGCAGAGCTAACTGTTTCTGCAGAAATGAGGTGGACCCCTTTCCTGCTGTATGGACCTGGGGGACTCATCATCTTAGTAACATACCTGAAATTGTCACAAGGACATTCAGTCCCTCCAGCACATCCATCTGCTGAAATCGCCTCCGGTTGATCAGATTATAGACTTTGCCTTGCCCACTTCGGTCCAAAAGCATCAGGCCATTTTCAGTCCCCACCAGAAGGTTTACACCTGTAAATTTAAGAAGCACCCTAAGACTGACTTTTCACAAACTTTAATCTTCTGCATCAAGAGTCCCTATAAAATCTAAGAAACTGTGACTTGTAAATATACACTAATGGGCAAGTAGGTAAACATAAACTAATGAGTGCAGAAGTTCTGACATAATAATTAAACCATTGTACTTCTGGTAACGAATTTACAGTTTTCTTTTATAAAGTGTTAGCAGCATTCATACATCTAATTATTTACTGCCTAATGCACAGAGTCCTTGTCAATAGGAGCCTTAGGCACAGATGTGAAGCTAGCACAATTTGCCTTTATTCACTTCCTAGAAAAACCACTTCTTTCTTGGCTCTCCCTATAAATCTACTTCTCTTCGTCCCCAAGGTTCACCCCATCCCTATGCAGTGATCTCTAGCCTACCCACCTTCAATATACAGTGCAATCTCCATTTCCATACTCCATTGGAAGAAAGGCCCTTCCTCCTTCTTGAACCAAAATGTAACTATCTTATGCCCTATGCCCTCAAGTTTTTACTCTTTTTCAGGGAAATGATAAACCCATTCAAGAGAAGTGTTAATAGCTGGAGAGTCACAGACATACTCACTTTAAGGGACTTCTCAGGTCTCTAAATCTAGTGCAGCCCAACACCCATGCAGTAATCCCTATTACAGAAGTACAGGCAGGTAAGTGGTTTTGTCTGGGTAGTTGTAATCCTAAAAATTCATTGCTAGGGAAATTTATCATCCACCCCTCAACACACACATACATTGAGAGGCTCATTGTGCACTGTACTTTATTAATGAACATGTAACTCTCTAGCTTCTCTTACTTCTTGTACTTCTATCTTCTGATCAACACAAATGTCTGCTTTTTTGTCCACATATTAATCCTTCCAGTATTAAATGTGGCTATCTTGTTCTCTTCTGTCTCTTCTCCAGAAGACAGAGCCTCTATCATGAAATGGTTCCTAGGCTTCACACTCTTCCCCATTAACATTTCAAATGCTTTCAGCCTTTTAAAATTATGGTTCCCCAGTCCAAGCCTAGTATTTTCAATGGGTACATAGGGGACATGTCCTTCCTTAATCTGTATGAGATGTTTATAGTAACATAAACCAAGATTTTGATAGAATCTCATCATGCCTCTCCTGAGTTTGAGGTCCGCTAAAACCTGCAGATCTTTTTCACAAGAAATGCAGACTGATGTTTTAAACTAAAAGGGAAGGTTCATTAAAGTAGTTGTTGTTCTTTTCAAGTTTTATCTTGTTATTGCTAGGGTTATGACCTTGGGTAATTCACAAAATACTCTGGGCTGATTTTTCAGCTTGAAATAAAAGTTTATGCCATTATTTATGCTTGTATTCCCCTTGCAGGATGTGGTATGGATCATGACGAATGAACATGGGGTATATCACGAATTGCCAGACACAAATCGCCTCTGATCAGATTATAGACTTTGCCTTGCCCACTCATTGTATTAAGTGGTAGCTAGTTCTCTTGTTGGCTTTAGCCTATCACTATTGTGTGACAAGGTTGCTCTGAATCTAATCTCGTCATCCTGGCTAGTAGAGTATCAGCTATTTCTACATATAAAACTCCTTTTGGTCTCTCCTGAGGTCAAGATAGTCCCAAGTTAGGACTCTAATACCCATGATTCAACCAGTGTTCTTTTGATGACAAGATCCACAGGCTTTTAATGTTTGAGGGTCAGTTCATTAATGAGTGGTTATTTTTTTTTTAAAAAAAAAAGCACCAACGTACCCCACAGAGCTGCACAAAGTATTTCTGAGTTGAATCGTTTCTTGTATTTTCTGATTTCTGGTGTGTCACTGTGAGGCCGAATGTTGGTTGGGTTTACGTTTACCACAGAAATCTTTCTTGCTTCATTGAGTTTGGCCTGTTCTTGCCTAAGAAGTTCGCTAGTAAACAGAGCTTTGAGAAAAAGAATCAGAGAAGTCAGTGGCATCTTAAAAGATAACCTATGGAGATGTGGAGATGGGGCTTCAAAACACTATGATTTCTCCTTGTTTGGTTTGAATTATAGTAAAGGCAAGGAAACTCTGAAACTCTCCTTATTTTACACTTTTTTTTTGTTTTAGTAGAATAAAGTATAACTCATTCATCAAAGCAATCTTTTATTCATTAGCAAAATAGGCTTATAGACACTACTTGCAGAGTTTAGAAAGTCCCAAATTAAATACACCATCCTCACTCTTGTAATATGGGCAAAAAAGATCTACTTTTTAAAATTCTAGATTATCAATTGAAAAACTGTCCTAAGCTGACTTTGATGATCAATTACTTGAAAAAGATTAGAAAGCAAGATTCTCCTTTAAATCAGCCAGATCCTTGTGGTGGGACGCACACACCTGGAAGTCAACACAATGTACCATGTACTTATTAAGTGCCTAATATGTGTAAAACATTGTACCCAGAAATTGTTTTGGGGAAACATCTGGTTATGTTCAGAGATCACTGACGAACAGCTTTTCCTAGGATCCCTATGTCCCCCTGGGTCTGCCAGAAATGAAATAGAAGAGATGGAAAAAAAAAATGGAAAGTAATAAATTTGTTTTAGGAGTCCTACAGAAATAATAATTCTAAAAAGTCTTCCTTTTAAGACAGAACCTAAGCAGTAATCGGCTTAACTACTGAACTGAGGATTAATTTCCTTATCAGGTCATACCAGAAATGAAGACAAAGCTGTTTTTAAAACACTGAGCCCTTCTTGCTTACCTGCGGCTGATGATTCCTCATCTTCTTCATCTTCATCAGTGGGAGACGTCTGGTATACTCTGGGGTCCACAAAGGGGGTGAATGAGGCTTTGGTGCTGCTCCCCATGCCGTACTAATCAATAAGCAAGAAGATTAAGAAGAGCAGATAAATACTGCAGGAATAAACAATGCTAACAATACTGTGCTTGGGCTATAAAATGATCACAGATTCTTCAGGGTATTCAGGTGTTCACATTTTAGCACCCTAGTCAGTACATGTGTGTCTCTAGCTTCTTCCGGTATTGATTATGCACTAGCCATTGTGCATTTGTAGGACTTCGTTAATTATCAGACTGCAAGAATTGCAGTGAGAAAATTACATTTTGGACCACATGTGGGACCTTAAAGTCTGTAAGATCACTGTCGTGACAGAGCTTACCTCTCCCTTTCAGTAAAAGCAATCTCCTATATTGACCACATGATCAATATGAAAGGCTGACACAACTGGCAATAAACTAAGTAAGGAAGCCTCCACAGCAGCACTTTATCCTGAACAGAGTCAACCCAAGGGGCTTTCTCTTGGGGAGGAGAGCTTTGAGCTCTTCTACTCTGGCCTAGCGATGCAAGCGAATTGGTGTTGGCTCCAAAAGCTTTAAAATCCTTAATTCAGGGATGATTTGATGCTGGAATTGAAGATATTTCATTCCCATGATAGTTTCCTTAAAAGAATAATTACATTTACATCATTATTTAGGGACTTTATGAGGATATTAGGTTTGTGAGCAATGTACCTTAAAGGCTTACTTTAAAAAAGGAACCTTGGGCTTGAATGGCACCATGAAAACATGATGTCAGAAGTAAACGAGGGAACAGTAAACTCAGTATCAAGGTTTCATGTCACAATATTCTAAATCTGAGTTTTGCTGAATAAGCTGCAATGTCAGTCATGTCCATTCCTTCTTGTCCTTTAACATCACAAACACATCTGTATTCAACATAATAAGCACATCTTTTTTGGATAAATATCTTTAACTAAAGGTTGTTTCACTTTAGTTTTACTTTTAGAGTTTTATTTAAAAATAAAACCACCATCCAAGACCTCTAAACATGTAAGGAGAAAACTACAAAGATCTAATCTGATTTAATTCAAGACTTTTCTCTCCATCCTATAAAACCAAAACCATTTCATCCTCCTCAAGGTAGAATTCCCCCTATCAAATAGATCACTTTCACGTACATGTTCACTTTTGATCTTTAGAAGATGTCTGTGAAAGAGGTAGGGCAGGCAGTAACATTTCCACATAGAGCTGGGGCAGCAGCAGAATTTGAACCAGGGTTCAATCTTATGGGGTCCTCCTTTGCACCAAGAGAGGTGTTCAGGCAGAAAATGCCCACACAGCATGAAGTTACAGTAAGATGCTGTGCTTTGCAATATACCACTGTGTTCTTTTCCCTGGGGTATGCAAAGCTCATCTACTCTATAACTTTCTAGTTCAAAGGGTGCATCATAAAAACTTAGTGTGTGGACAATGTCAAAAATAACAGTACATGTGCTTTATAAACACACTTAGGACCTTATGTGTGATTGACAAGACTATTAATGAAACATGACTACACACTGTGAACTCATCCAACTGGTGTCAGTCATCAGCGTCTATGGGCACTACCTGCAGATTGTGCTTATTCAGACTTTTTCCTGGGACTGTTTCTATACAGGAAAGGTAATACCTAGTTTCTTCATTCTCACACAATTTTGAATTTATGAAGATGAACACTTTAAGAACTTATCTATTTATTAAATTTTATTTTTCATAAACAAATCATTTAAACTGTTTTATTTAAGTCATACTTAGTTTGACTAAATTAATGCAAATATAAATCTCAACTGTTGGCCTTGAAATCTGTATAGCCTGAAGTTTCCAGTTCTGGTCTTAGATCTGTCACAAACCAGCCGTGTGTCTTGGACAAGTCACTCAATCTCTATGAACCTCAGTATACTCATCTGGAGAAACAAGTATTGGTTCAGATGATATCTGAGAACTTTTCACTGCTCTGCTTCCATGATTTCTCCATTTGAGTATCTGCACAGGCAGCTCTATAGTAGAAACCAACCAAACAAGTTTCAAGGAGCTTGGTGAAGCCTCATTCTTGAAGAGATCATGGTCTTAGAACCCCAGGAAGGAGAGCAGAACTGTCATGCCAGCTGTTGCCCAGCACCTACTTCAGTCCCAGAGTCCATCTCCTGGGAATGGGTTGAGACGCGCCCCAGTCCCTCAGTCGGGGTTCCAGCTGGAGAATGGCTCTGCTGCACCAGGTCAGGGAGGTTGATGTGGCCAGCAAAGCCATTGCTGTCACTGTGGCCAGATCGCTTCTCTCCAGACGTCTGAGGGAGCACAGCATGTGGGAGGAGTTAGAGAGGGGGGAAAAAGGCCAAAGAGTGACATCAGCCCTTACACAGCATAGGCATACAGGGCTCCAAATAGACCCGCTAGGGTGCGAGAAGGTGATATTCGAATTTCTATTTTACTTAAGAAAACAAAAAAGAAAGTAAGCTTTGCCAATATTTGGTTTATCGATTGAGCCTGAAGCCTTACGTTCCTGCATGAGGTATAGACAGTGGTCACATATGGCATGGGGTCCCATGTACAGCGGGAGACGCTACAAAAGAGAGGTACTGAGCAGGGCCCACACTTGTAAACTCTTTTGTAGTGCTTGTGCTGTATGTACCTGCCACTTAATTATATTTACAGATCATATTACCAGGTTACAATGAAACAAACCCACACAACAGAGAAATGACCTAAAATGTTGCTGAAAAGAGGCAGTGTGTGTGGAGTACTCCAAGAAAGTGTAGAGACCATACTTAACTCACGGGGCTCTTTGTCATTCACAAGGTCAAAACAATGATTAGCTAATCGGATCTGACAGGAGTTCCAAATATATTGACATGATCTAGAATACTATTTGAAAATATGGATTTACAACTATTATCATAAATGTTTAAAGTCTCAATAAAGAACTATGGTGCTTTGTGATGTAGGCAGTAACAAAATAAAGTCATCATAACTAGCAAAGCATTTGAAACATCACTTCTAGTATCCCTTTTTAATGTCCTTTAAAGGTTTTCTTTTCTTTTCTTTTCTTTTTTTTTTGAGATGGAGTCTCGCTCTGTCACCGAGGCCAGAGTGCAGTGGCGTGATCTTGGCTCACTGCAACCTCTTCATCCCAGGTTCGAGCAGTTCTCCTGCCTCAGCCTCCTGAGTAGCTGGGATTACAGGCACATGCCACCACGCCTGGCTAATTTTTGTATTTTTAGTAGAGATGGGGTTTCACCATGTTGGTCAGGCTGGTATTGAACTCCTGACCTTGTGATCTGTCCGCCTTGGCCTCCCAAAGTGCTGCGATTACAGGTGTGAACCACCTTGCCCGGCCAAAGGTATTTTATAATGTACATAATGTTAGTGCAGTAGAAAAAAATGTATGATTTGTGAATAAATACACTGTATTAGGTGAGATGCTCTATAGTTTTTACTGATAGGATTACATGACCTAACAAGTTTGGAAGCCATTGCTCTGGAGAGCAGTCTCTGCCAAAAAATCCCAGGGAGGAAAGGCAGTATTAAAAGACAACTCTGGTTTCCAAAAGCCAGTGCCCACATTGTAGGCCTGACTAGTGTTGCACTTTTTAACTTTTATGCAACTGGCTCATTGAGGATTCTTAGCGCAGATCTGATTAAGTAATGATTTCCCTCTCTGCGTTTTGTTTCATTCATTCATTGACCCAACATTTTTTAGTTCCTACTAAATGTAAAGCATTCTACTGAACATGGAACAGCTGGGAACAAAGCAAGCACATTCCCTACCCTCTTGGGGGCTGGCATGTGCTAGGTTTCATGCTATTTCTTTGACCATCTCACCAGTCTGGCTTTTTATTTCTGGAGCTTGTCATGGATTTACAATTACAGTTCTGCACCTGCCTCTGGCTGGAAGTGAAAGGAGGCACTTCTTTTTTTTCTTTTTTCCTGTTTAGATGAAACAGACTCCCAAGCTCCTGTAATGGTGCATGTAATTGATGTTTCAGGAAGTTTGAGAGATAACTGGAAAGCCTAGTGTCCTCTATGTTTCTTGGCAACCTGCTCCTGGACTACGAGCTGTCCTGGAGAGGGGCATTTTCTGGATTCATTTTGTCACAGTGGCCATCAGTAGCGTGTATTAGTGCCTATTCTCAGAGTTGAGCATTTCCTTTTCTAAATGACATTTAGGAAGTTCAGTCCTAATACATCTTATTGTGTGCTATTTTATGTGTACTGGGCAGTTTCTCCCTTTACTTCTGTTCAAATACTGAAAAGCTTTTGAACATTTTCCTCAAACTTCTCTTTAGCATAAATGACATGTCATCTCTTTAGAAATTTTTGGCCTCTCTTGTATCAGCAGCGCTCTTTCTGAAGCCAAAAACTGATGCAGATACACTGGTAAACTGATGAGCAGACACACTGGTTATCAGAGAAAGACTCAGAGAGGCTAACAAAGGGAAGTGGCTCCGATGGTGAGAAGCTTAAAGGAATCCTGTAGTATGCTCTGAATCTGCCCACTTCTGAGTCATCACCCTTTTGTTCACTCCACCAGCACCTTCTTATTAAATACTTTCTGTGTGCCACGTACTGTACTGGAAACACAAAGACAGATGTGCAACACCCTTAAGAACCTCATTAACAGAACCTCAATAATAGCTCATCTTTATCTCTCACCATTCCTGTGGGGATTGGCACAAAGATGTTCCATGTACCAACACATGCCAAGTACTGCAGTTAACACTTTATATATGACATTCCATCAGTTATCTTGCCCTAAGTGACAGGGTTCTAAGTGGTTTGAACCCAGCTGTCCTGTGGCAGAGCCCAGGTGCTCTGGGCTGCACTGTTGTATTAGGGGCCTACTCCTGGTCACAGCTGATTGAATCAGGGGTGAATGCCTGAGCCAAAAGGGACCAGATTCCCACTGGGAGTCAATATTAAACCCTAGAGACATGGGTCAGATTCTGCTGGCAGTTGAACTGGGATGTGGTGGATATCTTTCAATGAAGGAAGTGGAGAGGTGAGAGCAGGAGCACGCAGAGGGAGAGAAAGCTCCTCTATGAAGACAGAAAAGAACAAAGGAGAAAGTGGAAGAAAGCAGAGATTAGGGTAAGGAGAGACAGGCAGCAAGAGAGCCAGAGACCTGCACATGAGAAGCTGCCTGAGCTCTTGTCTGGCCCAGTCCTTCAAAGAGGCTCAGCTTACTTTTACCTTTGGGTTCCTTCCATGAAACACCCTAAATCTTCTTTTACTCCTCTATTTCTGATACCTACCCTCTTCCCACTTAATTTTTTTTTTGCTTACTCTGTATTAAGTGGGTTCTTTTACTCATTACTTGTAACCATAAGAGCCTTCATGATGACAAGCTAGTGTTCTGGTTCAGTGAGGAGGATCAACACTGAAAAGGTGCTGTGGATGAAGGTCCATGGAGTCCCACTAGAGGCTTGTAGGGAATAAGGAAGATTGAGAACAGGGACCTGCTTGGTGAAGTTGGGCAGCAGTGGAGAATGCAAAATACCTCTTCCAGCAGATGAGCTTCCATTCACAAATGGCAGCTCACAGCTGGTGTGGTATATTCTAGAAGTGAGTAAAAAGTGGTCCTGTGGGGCTCTAGGATAGGGATAGGTAGAACCACAGGGGTAAGGGTATGCACTACAAGGGGAAATTTGTGCATCTGACAAGATCATGAGTGTTAGAGCAGTATCTTCTTACAGAACCATCTAGTCCACTCCATGACAGTGACAAGTTGAGTGAGTCCTCCTATAGTTCATCCTGGAGAACTGTACTAATAGCACCCTATAAGCTAAATCTTATTACAATGAGTTTTTATTTTATGTTCTTACTTTGTCAGGGATAAACTTTAACCTGCATTTATCTTGTTTAAACATGTACTTTTGGTAATTTTCAGCTCAAGGTTTGATGATGGTTACTTTTATGTGTCAACTTGACTAGGCCATGGGGTGCCTAAGTTAAACATTTTTTCTGGTGTGTCTGAAAGTGTTTCTGGATGCAATTCGCATTTAGTTGGTGGACTCAGTGAAGTAGATTGCCCTTTCCAAGTTGGATGGGCATCATCTAATCTGCTGGAGGCCTGAACAAAACAAAAGGCAGAAGAAGGAATTTTCTCCCTCTTTTTCTTCTGCATTGGTTTAAGTGGGACATTTCATCTCATCTTCACCCAGCTTCCAACTGGGATTTACACCAACAGCTTCCCTGGGTCTCCAGCTTGCAGACAGCAGATCATGGGCCTTCTCAGCCTCCATATCATATAGGCTACATCCTCACAATAAAGCAGTCTCTCGGCTGGGCGTGGTGGCTCACACCTGTAATCCCAGCATTTTGGGAGGTCAAGCGGGGTGGATTGTCCGAGCTCAGGAGTTTGAGACCAGCCTGGGCAACACAGTAAAACCCCGTCTCTACTAAAATACAAAAATTTAGCTGGGCATGTGCCTGTAGTCCCAGCTACTTGGGAGGCTGAGGCAGGGGAATTGCTTGAACCCGGGAGGCGGAGGTTGCAGTGAGCCAAGATTGCACCACTGCACTCCAGCCTGGGGAACCGAGCAAGACTCCATCTCCAAAAATATAAAATAAAATAATAAAATAAAGCAGTCTCTCTCTCTTTCTGTATATATATATGTAAATATTCTCTTTCTCTGGAGAACCCCAACTAATACAGTTTGTTATTTAAAAAACCCACATTTGAGGAAGGCAGAATTGGAAATTGAGAGGACAAACAGATTTTGGGTTCCTTAATAGATCAAATTCCTATAAGACACTGGCAAATGCTATTTTCTTTCTTTCTTTTTCTTTTTTTTTAAGATGGAGTCTCGCTCTGTCGCCCAGGCTGGAGTGCAGTGGCATGATCTCCACTCACTGCAGCCTCCTCCTCCCGGGTTCTGCCATTCTCCTGCCTCAGCCTCCCAAGTAGCTGGGACTACAGGTGCCCACCACCACGCCTGGCTAATTTTTTGTGTTTTTAGTAGAGACGGGGTTTCACCGTGTTAGCCAGGGTGGTCTCAATCTCCTGAGCTTGTGATCCGCCCACCGCGGCCTCCCAAAGTGCTGGTATTACAGGCATGAGCCACCGTGCCCAGCTGCAAATGCTATTTTCAAAGTGACAGGTTATGGTCATAGAATACTGGAGTGCTATAAATAACATGGAGCCATTTAGATGTGGCTGGCAATGAACTGAAAATGTGGCTCCAAATGTCTACTTGGAGTTATTTACTGTGTCATAAAGACTCAAGCAAATTTTAAGCCACATTAGAAATCGGAGTCCTTTTATCTGGAGTCAAACAGCAACTCACTCCAGAACATTCTCCCTCATGTTTTCCTAAGTGGTAAGTTATAGGGATAGAAACCTTCTACACTTCCATTGAAATTATCCATTAACCACATTAAGAGATTTATATACCAGCACTACACAGTATCAATTTCAGCAGCCAAGTCCATTTTTTTCATTTCAGGCATATGTGAAAGGACTCTTTAAAGGCTACTTGAAAGATTCAACAAGGCCATAAAATGAAATTCTAGCAAGTTGCTTTGTGAACTAGTCTTTTAGTTATAGCCCCGCTGCCAATTATTATTTCAAAGGCCTTATTCATCTCAAAACTACAGTTCCTTTCTTTCTTACAAAAGTGAGATGCCCTTTGCCTTTTTGGAGAGCAAAGTCTGCTATTAGAATTTCCCAACTCTGTCCTGGCTGAAGAGGAAAAACAGATGACGTATGTTTATGTTTCAGAGGGAGAACTGGATGGTGATAACAAGTAAAAGGAGAATTCATTTCTGAGGAGAGAGTGAAATAAAATAAAATGGTTAACATTCATTGAATGCTTAATTTACTAACTCAATATCCTCAACCATCTTATAAGCTGTATGCTATTATTTATAAAATTTTATAGATGGATGCAGGGAGAGGTCAGGTAACATTTGCCCAATGTTCTCAGCCATTTCTTTCCTTCCGAGTAAATATCTGCACTCAAACTTGCATGGTGATGATGAAGTTTTGAAAAAGAAGAAAATATTGATTTTAATTTGTCAAGGTCTTTCTGGTTAGCATGGACACAGTGGGGAGTTACTGCATGTCAGAAGGACAGATGAAAGGGAACATGTGCCACCCCCAAAATGAAATGATGTTCCTAGAGTTTTAAAAAGCATTCAACCAAAGTGCCAAGGTACATTTTTAAAGTAGATCTGCATATTTCTTTGTTCGTTCAATATAATAACTTAATGGTTGTTTTAATGTTAATTTAACTAGATAAGATGATATCATCATTTCTTGGAACTATTGAGCATTTTTTATACGAAATCCACAAAGATAAAACCGTGGGGAGAAGAGACATAACAAGGCCAGTGATGCTATTCAGAGAGATCATTCATTTCTGTTTTCCTGTTGTAGGAAACACCTGAGTTTGCAATTTTATATCCTCAGGCCCAAATTCCATATTCTGATTTGCATGGCTCCTACTCTCCTACTGAGGAATTTGCACTAATATAATTAAGTCACACTGCCAAAGCTTAGAAGAATACAGGAAAGAAGGCAGCAGACAATTAAAATCACTCAACTATTTAGAAGCACAGGTCCTCCCTCCCCCAAGAATTCCCCATACTTAAAATACATGTCACAGGCATTCTCTGTGAAAGCTTTAATGTAAAAACCACTTAAGAAATGGCATTTCCTCTACACAGTTTTTATACCAACTTACCTCTCTAATCATCAAGGTTCCTTCTCTTGAAATACTGCCACTGAAAGTGTCTGCGTGAGAGGTCTCTAGCCCATGCGTCCCCACCATTCCCACATTGTACTGCTCGTTGCTCCCTGGAGCTCCTGTTGGTCTGAGATGAGAAGGAACAACATTCATGGCAGTGTATCTTGAGGAAATATCTGTTTCCTGTCCATATTCATTATTTGTGTTATGGTAAAATATACATTTTAATAACATAAAATTTACCACATTGTACCAATTTTAAGTGTACATGTCAGTGGTCTTAAGCATATCTCATATTAATTTTAATGTTTGCTGATGTCTGGACTGGCCCCACTTTTGCAGCAGCCCCTCTTGACCTATTCTCTACCCAGTAGCCAGACTGAGCAAGCGTTTGGCTTTACATGGAAAAAACACTGAAGTTGGCACCAGGAGTCACCAGGCTCTGCATGATCTCCCCCGACCCCCACCTCCTTCTTTGAGCAGCAGACAACCTGACCTGCTTTTACACGTGCTGTTCCCTCTGCCTGGAAAGCTCTTTCCACTCTGGCCTTGGTTGGTTCCCTCTCATTCATCCTACATGATGCTTTCTGTGAGAAGTCTGCTTTTATCACCTATGTCTTATCCCAACAGCCCCTCTCCTTTTCTCTTCACCCTTTTTCCTAAATAGTTCTCATCACAATTTGCAATTATCTTTTGAATTCTCTCTTTCTCCTTCCCACTCATTGCTTGTGAGGGCAAAATCTTTGTCTCTTTGCTCATTATTATTACCCAGTAGTACCCAGCCTAGAGTTGTCACTTACTAGGAATGCAAAAAATAATCATTAGATCCATGGGCTTTATGCTTCTATAAATAAGAAATATTTACTAAGAACATTCTGGCTTATTGGGGCATCCATAAACTAGGGAGTTTAACTTAAACAACATTCAGCCTCTGTAATCATCCTGCACGGTGGTATATTTATCTTCAGTTCTTTTCTTGCTATTGTGTTTACAGTATAATGAGAGAAGGTAACAGGATCTCAGCATACTCCCTGAGAACACAGACTGATGTTTCCTGTGTCCTGTAGCACAGAGCGCAGTGCCAGGGCTCAGAAAGTGAGGACTGACTGCCCACAGTGAGCTTCGCTCTCATCAGCAGTGCCTCATTTGCATGACACAGAATTTCTCTGATTTAGGAGCTCAGGGGAATTGAGAATCGCACAGGTCATGCGGCCCAACCACAGGTTGAGATTGGTACAACATGGCTTCTGGAAGAAGGATTTTGGTTGTTAATGCGATACTTGTTCTCCTTTTGTAGCATCTGCCTCTCTTTTAAAGTGGGTTTTCTAAAAATAGGAAAGTTATTAAGGCTTATTTCTCTCTAGGCATATTAATTGCAACTTATTTCATTTTGTTCTTTTATTTTCATTGTTTCTTATATATTTAAAAATATCTCTGGCCTCTTGGATCTTATGTAAGTCCAAAGAATTACTGGAATCTTTCATCTAAGAAACAAGAAATACACCAGATTTATGATGTCTCCGGGGCAGAGAAAGACATATTTCAAGGATTTTTATCCAAAACAGACAGGTGAAAAGATGATAGGATGAGTCCAGACAAGAAAATGTATAGTGAAGAAGCTTACATTGCAATTACTAAACTGGACCAGTGGATTGAATGAATCTAAATATGGGCTAGAACTGATGTGTTTGGGAAGAAATTCCACAGAGGCATTTGCATTGTCAACATTTCATTCCTAGAAAGGAGCTTTTAATGGTGTTCCAGAGACATGGGAAAAAAATTGAATTCCTGGCATTTTGATAGATTGGCAAATCATAATTTTCAAAATATCATTTCTTCACTCATTTGTTTATCTTGTGTGTATCTTTCATTTTTTTCTTGCTCTTCTTTCTCTCTTCTTTCTTACTTTGTGCCTTAAGTACTTGTTTGGAACAAAATGATATAAAGCTGACAAATCAATGAAGTATTTATCAAGAGTCTTCCATGAGGGCAGCCACTGTTCTTCTTTATCAGACAGGGATTCTTTGCTATTGTCAGGGGCTCAGTTGCCCTGGTGGCATCTGCCAGGCTGATGCTTGTACAATCAAATTCTCCTGTCCTAGTCAGACCTGCTTCCTCTGTTACCTGAGTAACAGTTTTCTTGCTGGCCACCCCATCTTCAGTCCTTTCCCCTCATATCCACTCCTCACAGCTGCGAAAGTGAGGCTTCCAAAACACAAATCTGACCAAGTCCGAGTCACTCTTCTACTTTCTTTTTTTTTTTTTGAGACAGAGTCTTGCTCTGTCACCCAGGCTGGAGTGCTGTGGCCGGCTCAGCTCACTGCAAGCTCCACCTCCCGGGTTCACGCCATTCTCCTGCCTCAGCCTCCCAGGTAGCTGGGACTATAGGCACCGCCACCTTGCCTGGCTAGTTTTTTGTATTTTTTAATAGAGACGGGGTTTCACCGTGTTAGCCAGGATGGTCTCGATCTCCTGACCTCGTGATCCGCCCGTCTCGGCCTCCCAAAGTGCTGGGATTGGCTTGAGCCACTGTGCCCGGCCTCACTCTTCTACTTTCAATCTTCAGTAGCTTCCCATCAACCACAGGATGAACTCCTTACTGTGGCTTCCAAGCTGTCCATTATTTGGTTCTTGCCTGTCTCACTAACCTAAATTTTTAACAAAATCCTGCTCCAACTTCTAACTCTACCAGCATTCAACTTATAATATTTTCCTATGCACATTATGCTAGAAAATCCCTGGTGATTTTAGCCTACCCACTCTACCTGGAAGATTCTTTTCTATTGTCTGCCTCCTTCTGGCTAACTCATTCTTTAAGCTATAGTTCAGGTACCTCCAAACCCATCCCAGCCTCACTGGAATGGTTTAGGTGGCTCTCCACTCTCCCTCCACGTTGCCCTTTGTGCATCTCTACCACTGCATTCAATACACAGTCCTGCAATGATTAGATCTCATTAATGTTGGTATTTTCAGTGCCAGGCATGGTGCCTGGAATGCAGGTAGCACATAATAAATGTTTATTAAATCGCTGAAGATCTTGGGTCAAGGGCTTTGTTTAATATCTAACAGAGATTTCATTCAGGTTTATTGTAAAAATATAGCTCTTCTGTGAATTGATGAGTAATTGGCTACCAGGATATTATTTGCATATTTAAAATGTCTTGAGCAATCAATGTTAAGTTTTGTAATTTTATGAAACTGGGTTCACCAGGATGTGCCAAAATAATTTTCTTATAATTGAGTGGTTATCATAGAATAACAAAAAATCTATTCAGATATGTCATAGAACTTTACAGGAGAAAGAGTTAATGTATACACATTTTAAAAAATCATTGCGATCAGAAACTCCCAGGAAAGAATGTTAAAAACCGTGATAAAAGAATCTCACCATATTACAATTGTATGAACAACTTCAGTGAGGAGAAATGCGGGAAAAAGGCATTGATCTAAGTAACCTTGGAAATGAGTGGAGTCTGTAATACTAAAGGCAAGAGGAACTGCACATAAACACTGTACATTCTAGTTGACAAAACTGTTTCCCATGAGAATACAGGTTAACAAATTTGATATTGCTATACAAAAATACTGGATGTGCACAATTAACTAAATGGGTGGTTGATATGGTGTGGCTGTGTCCCTACCCAAATCTCATCTTGAATTGTAGCTTCCATAATCTGCATGACATGGGAGGGACCTGGTGGGAGGTAATGGAATTATGGAGGTGGGTTTTTCCTGTGCTGCTCTTGTGATAGTGAATAAGTCTCATGAGATCTGATGGTTTTATAAAGGGCAGTTTCCCTGCACATGTTCTCTTGCCTGCCACCATGTAAGACATGCCTTTGCTCCTCATTCACCTTCCACCATGATTGTGAGGCCTCTCCAGCCATGTGGAACTGTGAGTCCATTAAACCTCTTTTTCTTTATAGCTTTATACACTCTCAGGTATGTCTTCATAGAGGTATGAAAATGGACTAATACAGTGGTTGATGGCAGAAGCCAGGTTTCTGACTGTTGGAATGGGAATTTACAAATAAGCAAGGGGAGGAGGTTAGAGTGATCCATGTTGTTGTGATGGATTAGAGTTGGAGATGTCAGTATGAATTCACATTTAGCTTAATATAGGTACAAATGGCTACATATAGAAATATTTGTATATACATGGGTTAATGTACTGTTAGGGAGGTGGCAATGAGAGTGATAGACAGGGATCAGGCGTTAGATAACTGTTATCCTTTAAAAGTTGAGAAAGCCATGTTGTTAAGCATGGGGGCATGGATTAGCAGTTCTTGTGACTAACACACACATATTTCCTTGCTGTGTTAGCTGAGAGGGCCTAAAACAAGTGACACTGTAGTAGTAATGAGCATACTGGGTGCCTAGATATTGGCTTCTAATATCATCCAATGAAAGGAATCAGGGTTACTGAAGAAGTGACTGATTCCAGGACGGGCATAGGAAATATACAAAATGAGTCCGGATCGGAGCATCTTGTAGTGTCAGAAAGTAAAGAGTGTTCAAATGCACACACATGTACATGCACAACAATACCCAAACACAGGTGGTGGCATGTCAGTCGAAGAGGCACAGGAGCTAATTGAAAGAGCTCCCAATGGTCAAAACTAGAAAATTTGAGCAGCAAAATAAAGAAGTATTGTATCCACGAATCTATACTGATATAAATGATGGAATAAATTAATAAATAACTAGAGAAGACACATCAGTGCAGAAGAATTCTAAATAAATTATGTAGCTATTTTACCCTACAGGAGGGAAGCATGATTCTACACTCCTCAAGTGTGGGCTGTACATAGTGTAGTGGCTTCCTTCCAAAGGGTACAGCATAGAAAAAAGGAAAAATAAAAGAGTCATTTTACAGTGGTGAAATCTTCCCTTCTGGAGCAGGTGCTGGTATTTGAGGGAAGATACCTCTTTGGCTTGCTTGATGTGATGCAAATCAAATTAAATGCCTTTCCTTCCATTCTTTTTATTCTATAAAGCTTTCCTCCCCCCGATTATAAAGTAGTCCATGCCCATCATTTAATTGGGAATATACATAAAATAAAAATCTCCCATAATTATATTACCCAGAGGTAATCATTTCTGTAATTTTGGTGTATTTCCCTTCACTCATTATTTTTCTATGCATGCAGAATTGGGAAACAGTGCAATTGGTGAGTTAGGGAATATAAACTTAGTTAAGTGCACTCTCATAAGTTATATCTTATAAAATAAATGCAAAACCAGCACAGTGCATAGAAAAAAACTATTGTTTTAAACATCGGAAACCACAGCTGTTTGTCCAAATGGCTGGTGCTCCATTTTCTGAGAAGCTTTTCTGTGTTTACTTCATGATGGGAACTGTGCTACAATATATTTTTGTTTTCTGCTTTAAATATATATAGCACAAAATATAGAGGTTTACCTTAACAAAAGAAAATAAAGGTAATAAGAGTGTATATAAGAGGCACTCTGGTCCCCAAATACTCAATTCCTAAATAAACTATTGTTTTATAATGAACTTTTAATAGTATGAAATTTCTCAGGCATGCAACCATCACATTGTAGAACAGACTATAATACGTATATTTACAAATTGAAGTAAACATACACACATTTGTACCCTTCATACCCTTATTTTCTCACATATATAATCACATATTTTAAATGTTCTTTAATGATCATTTCCATCTATCTAAAATTTACCAATCCCTTAAGAACCATGTCAAGTCTTGCCTTCACTATCAGCATTCCATGATAGCCTCAGCTTATTATTTCTTATGTAGATTATAGCAATAGAGCCTCTGAATTGCTTTATCAGTCTCTAGTCTGTTCCCTTTTCAAATCGTCTTGCTGAAATAATCTCCCTCAAATATAACACTGAACTCAAGATACATTCAGTGGTTTCCAATGGCTACATATAAAGAGCACACTTCTTGATCTGATTTCACTAGTCCAGATTCCCCTCCACTCCATACACCATACATTCCCACCAAAGTCAACTTTCTGTGTCTTTACTTCAACTCTTCCCCCTGCTTGGGATTCTAATATTACCTCAGGTTTTTATCTTGCTGACAGTTATTTGCATAGAATTGGCTATAAACTCTTCTTCAAAGTCAGAACTTGCAAATTCAAATCAGTTCAATTAAATGTAAATTACAGTCACTGAAGACCCACTGTATTCCAGATACCATGCAATGTGTTAAGAGCAAGAGAGATGAGTAAGGCGTAACCCTTACCCTGAAAGATATCATAGTCCAGAAAAGGAGACAAAGACACATAATAAACAACCCTGATTCAAGGCAGTACATGAAGATGCAGGAATACACACAAGATATAGTGGTAGCACAGAAGAGGGGACAGGTTCTACCTGTGCAGGCGGGGCTGTGAGTAGGTGATTTCTAAAGGAACAGGAAATGCCAGACAGAAGTGCAGCGTGGTCTATTCAGGCAATTTTAGAAAGGTGGGTGTTTCTGCAATGGGGAATAAGTCCTAGATTTTCCTTTAAAGGTAGGAGGGTGAACACCATTAATAGCCTTGCAAAATATGATAGGGCACCTAAAACCCAAATGCTAATGAACATCTTTGGTTGTTCCTCCAAATATTTATATTAGCCTGCACTCTTCCATGTGTCATTTTGTCATTCTCCAACTAGCATATAAACTTTTGGAAGACAAAATCCAAGTACAAACTTATCAAATTTCTCAAGGTGGCTAACACATAGAGTTTTAGCCATATTTTAATTTCATGATTAAAATTCATTTCATGAGTTAATTCCTGATACTTGCATGCTCAATGCTTAAAAGGAGTTGAAAACATCTGTCAGAAGAATTAAGCAATTCTGAGTCAAGACAAAAACTAAAAGGGCCAGCATGTTTTGCAGAAATGTTCTGGATTAGTGATTTTGCCTCTAGAACAATTTTATTTACTTTTAAAAAGGCAATTTAATGCAATTTGTTTCAAAATATCATATTTTAGCATATTTACAGCTGTCAAAAACTGGGTCATCAACAGCAAAATAACCAGTATGGATTTTTCAGCTATGATAATTAGATTTGCCTCTTAGAATTGCTTGTACGTAATGATGTTAATCAGTGGATGACATTCTCTTTAGACTGGCCAGCCCTGCCTCTAGAGTCCCTGCTGAATTGGACAATAATTTGTGGCCTGAAATGGCTTCTTTTCTACATAGAGTGAGTGTGATCTGATATTCAATGCTAGTAGCTGAGCCAAAGAAATAGAAGTGATTGAAGTGTGAAGTTGGAAAAATTAGCATCTCATTCTATCAAGGTTGTAGCAGACCAGGGCACAAACACCTTGTGTTTATTAGGTGGAGGAATTGGGGAAGCAACAGGGGATAACAACAGGTTCTTTCATGGGATCCACTCCAATAAGAAAAAAAAAAAAAAGAGCTTCCCCCCCCACCTTAAAAAAAGAGAGAAAGAAAAATAAAGACTACAATTACTAAAGAAAATATAGGTAGGTATAAATATACATGTAGATATATAAAAAGAAAACTGCAAAGAGACTGACAGAAAATAGGTGGCAGAGACATAGACCACAGAAAAATGGATCAAGTAAAGAAGCCATGGAGGGAATAAAGTAGGAAATCATAACGGGGATATATGTTGGAACTTTCTCTGCATGATTATTTGAGTCCTGATTCTTTTGCTGGGATGGTAACGCACGCTGGCTTGTGCATTTCTCCTTGCTTGTTGGTGGTAGTGTTGGTAATGAAATACACGTTTTCTGTTGTTAATTTTAATTTCTAAATGTCATTGCCCATGATTTCGGTCTTTCAGTTTTAGAGGGGAAGGCACGTATCAATGGTCTGGTTGTCGATATTGTTTGCCCTTGAGATGAAAAGAACCAAGAGTCACCAAAAGGACAGTCAATCCATTGGCAATGGATAAAGTGTATGCAGTCTAAAAATGCTACATATTCTAAGTGATGTGTCCATAGAGAGAGATAATTATAGAACTATTCGCCAACAAAAACCCAAGTCCCCAAAGTCAATTTATCTTGCCACAGACCCATATATAATCTTACATTTAACTCATATTTTTTGTCCTTTTATTTTGGAAACCTAGTCCCTTCCTTGTCTACATTTTAAAAGTAGTTCTCTTACATCAGTCTGGGTATGTCGCTGACAGCCACTGTCCCATCATGGGTCTCACTCTCTCCATCTTCCTCCTCTTCCTCACTACTTTCTGACTCCTCACTGGAGGAGGAGTAATCAGTCACCTTCTTCATTGGGCGGTTTGTTTCTTCAATCCGGAGTTCTCTTAGTTCTTTGGCTAATGCCGTCAGATCCTATGAAAGAAAAATTTGTTCAGCATATGAATGGTAGATTCGACCAAAGCTACATCTCTCAGCAAGTCAGTGCTCCAGCTTAAGCAACAAGAAAAAAAAGCTCTATATAGAACTGTGACAAACATAGTTACTGCATGGAACTAAGAAAATGATGTTTGTAGCGTGTAGAAGCTAGAAAAGAAAGATGAAATCAATTTAAACTTTGTTCAAAACCAATAGCTAGACTGAGACTGTTCAGTTCTGAATATATATGTGTACATATGTGTATGTGTGTTGTATGTATACACATATATACAAACATTGGGTTCTCATTTTATTTTGGAAAGGTGAAGCTGGTCACCCCCAGAGTTAATGGGAAAATACATGGGATTAGAAATTGTACCCCAGTATTCTGGGACTCCTGCCCAAGCCACAGTGATAACTTTTCCCCTCTTGTGATTGCTACTGTACCAAAATCTAGCATCAGTCATAGAACAGAGCAATTCCCAAGGTTCCAGCTACTACAATGACTCATTTGGTGTGTCATCATTCCCTGGAGAATAGAGGTACCACATCAAATCATGGCCCATCCTAAAGCCTAGCGCCACTGAAATTTACAGTCACAGAACTGAATTAATCAAGAGGAACAACAACAACAACAAAAAGAGTTCTCTTCCAAAATGATAGGTATTTCATTTTCTTTTGTTTTAAATTCCAGTCATCTGGCAGAAATCCTAGTGAAGAACACTAAAATGAATGTGCAAATACCAAAAGGAAGAGATAATTTTGAGTTTTCCATGAGTATGATGAAACCTTTAGCCTTATGGATGTGATGATGTGGTATTTAATCACCAGGCATACTGCAGGCAGTGTGCTGAATATCCGACTACCTTTTATTTTACATGCTTTCAGAGCAATGCAGAGGGAAGCAGTTCTGCAAAAGCATGGCCGCTCTAATTTGCATGGGTTAAACTGCCCATGGCACATAGCATGCAAATGAGGAAAAAGCAATTTGACATCAGTCTTACCATTTCTCCCTATATTAGTGACCCATGTGGGAATCAGAGCATTCAGTGAGAGACAGGGGATTAGGGAGAAAGAAACTCATTGAAAAATACTAAATCCCACAGTTTTCTATGGCCATATTCTCTCTTTATTTCAATCCAAAAATGTACACATCCAATTCACCTGATTGTAGGATTAGAGCAATCTGGGTGATGACATTTGATAATCTATCCTAACTGGTTAAAAGAAAAGCTGTGATAAATGTGTATAGTTAAATTATAATTTTATTTTGAGAATACAACAAGACATTATGTTTCTCTACCGCCACCTGTATGTCAGGCATTACTATTTTGGTTCACACTAGGAAAGGAAATGCTTCAGGTGTTTTACGTGGTCTAGAAATTCAGGCAATTCATAGTGTTAACTGAAGGGTCATTTCTTTCTAATTTCATAGAAATCAAAGGGAAAGCAAAATGACTTTTAAATTTGTCTTCACGACACCTGATTTGAAACCCTTAAAAATGGAAGCTTCTAAAAATTCAACCTTTGCATTACATACAAAAACACACTTGGCTAGGGCTTTTGCACATGGGCACACTTGCACATGCCTCAATCTCAGTGAATGTATTTGCCCCATCTGTGAAAGTGAAAATAGAATTGTATTTAAAAGGCCCAACTGTGTTTAAATATAATGTATGTTATAAAAAGAAGAGGAAAACCATAACATAGGTATAATTTCATGCAAATTTATTTCTGGTTTCTTTGGCAATTAGTCAAAATAAGAAAAGCTAATATCTGAATTTCAACTTTTACTTCTCATTTCCTCCAGGCAATTGTCAATGCTTATCTTTATCAAATGAAGAAGAAAGTGAAGGGTATGCTATTCTTGAGTACTTTGGGAAAATAAAGTCTAGATATTTGTTAAAGCTATGAAAGAAAAAGGATATTATCATCCTCCAAACCAGTGAAATAATGAAAAATTAGATAAATTTATTTTGTATTCTGATACCTATATATTAGGACCGTGTTAAGTCTCATCAAAGAATATAGCTAGCATTTAAAATGTTACTTGTTATTAAGAATTACATTTTATACAATTTAAAGAGAGAATATGGTTTAAAAGAGTTTATTTCCATTGTCAATAATTCTGAGTAAAATATAATACTATTGGCTATGGTTTATTTTAATTAATGATACATTTTCCCCAGCGCTTTATTTTCCTTATCTCTGACATTTCAAAATGAGACAAAAGAAATTCTAAAAAATCAAAATTATTTTAGAAATATTTAGTCCACAGGCTACTGATTTAAAAAAACTTTTGCTTGTTATAACGACCTACATTTTTCTAAAGATTGTATTTAGAAACACTTTAAAGTTCTGAACTGCTTAATAATTTTGCTTTTAATTATAATTTTTTGCTTCTGTGTTATTAAAAAGCTCTCTGCCCTGAAACATTAGAAATAATTGAAAATTTCCTTTAATTGTTAACAGTTTGGAGGTGAGACATATACGAGAATCCCTTCGAAAAAGGGAAAAATAATGAGTAATTCAAAAGTAATACCTGTAGTCAAAGAAAATTAATCTTCCATTGCTGAGAACCTATGTCTTCAGCTGAAGTTTTGTTTCTTATCCATCCAGTATTGAAAAATTTATAATAGCAAAGTTATAGTAAATAAACACAGTCTAATACTAACACCATTGGGTTCAATTCCATTTTCATATATTTTATTCTTTGACAATACAAATTTCCCCATATAACGAGCTTTCATGGTAATTTATTACTTGGCTGTCTCAAGCCTAGAGCTAAAAAGTATTTAAAAAACAAAATAAAATGCTATTTAGCATGAAAATGTTTGAGAACATATAGCTAAAAAAGAAATATGGCAAAATGGTAAGATTTTTTGACTACAGAGTAAATGTGAAGATAGCTAAGAGGCTTCTTTAACAGTTTTTAGAATCAACTAGATATAATTTTTCATTCAACAAAGGTTGTTTTAACGATTATGCACACGTTGACTAGAAAGGTGCTCTTTTAGGTCCCTTTTTAGAAACAACATAGTTTAGTCAAATATTAGTTCAATTTTTGAACTATTGTTTAAATTTTTTTAGCTGGTTTTTTTTTTCTCTTTGTACTAAATGATTTTCTTTTTAGGAACTCTAAAGATACGACATTGGGCAAGCCACTTAGTTTCAGTATCCTCATCTGAGGGTAAAGGGGGTTGAACCATTAGTTATTGCTCAAATTCCATCCAATCTAAATTGATGTGCTCTGAAATGTTTGATTCCCACATATTAATAAAAAAAAAAAGTGGTAAAAACAGTGTTTTCTTATGTATATAATCTTTGTGAGACATATTTAATTGTGCCAACAAAAAAGGAACATTTATTTTCAGACTATATTAAATAATTAGACTATGCTGCAAAAATCTCATATTTCCATTAGAAAGTAATGTCAAATTAATGTACACTCCCACAAATTAATTTTTATAAAAAGTTAAATCACTAGCAGTAACAATCAACAATATTTCAAAAATGATTTTTAGGTTTTTCATTTCAATCCCAGTTATCTAAATTGTAAAAACAGTCAGTGCAAGGAAAGCCCTACCAAAACCTTTGAATGGAGAAGGGAGAAAGGTGTGGTTCAAAGTTTCTCAATTATGGCACTGTTGACATTTTGGGCCAGATAATTCTTTATTGTAGGGAGTTCTCTGCGCACCATAGGATGAAGACACCAGTACCACTGCCTCCCACTCTCAAGTTGTGACAACCAAAACCGGCTCCAGATTTTGCCAAATGTCTCCTAATGGAAGAGGAGTGGAGGAATCAGCCCTGGTTGACAGCCACTGGATTAGGTAGAACCACTTTATTGTAGTGGTTTGGATCAGTGATACTCAAGAGATCGGGATAGGGCTTTTCTAACCATACATAGCTCCAGAGATTTTAATAAGCAGGTCACACCCCCTCAATTATTTGTAATGACTTATACCTCCATTGCCCCCTTTCATCTCTGTCCAGTGCGGTGCAGTACACCAAAAATAAGTAGAGCAATTTTTCAAAGCCTAAAATATTCTCGGTTAACCAGATGAAATCTGTGAGAGCCTTTTCCTTAATGAAAGCCCCTCCAAGCCAATTTCTGAACTCATGTATTTCCTCTTGAGTTGTGCATATGCACAACCGTTTTATTGGGAACTGTAGCGCCCAGAACTTCATTGTCTTTCTTTACCTGTTCTGGGAGAAAAACTGACAAAAGTTGTGATAATCCCTGTCCTTCTTGCTATTATGAGAGAGAGGGGCAAGCAAGGCCATGGCACAGAGCAATTAAAAACACACTCCCCTCTTCCCTTTCTGTAAATGCCATCCACACACTGCAAACATGCAGAGTCCCTTATAAGCAACAACCCTTCAACTATGATTATAACTGTCTCAGTCACTCTGGGTGGTGAGGTGGCCATAAGTCTGAAAAAGTGAAGCTCTTTGGTGAAGACCAGATGCATGGAAACATGCTTCTCCCACCTGCCAAAATAGCTCCATGCCTCTGGCCCAAACCTTAATCAAACCCTTGGCTGTCTGCAGCATGTTACACATCATAAAATGCTTTCACAAACATTATCTTAAAGGATCCTAAACAATCTTGTAAGTGGGATGGGGAGGTGTTTTTATTCTCATTTTACAGATGAGGAAACTCTGGCCCAGAGAGGTTATGAGACTAGTTTCAGCCAGTTATTTACTGGGGGAGCCAAGATTTGAATGCAGCTTGCTGACCTCAAAGCCAGTGCTTTTTCCATATAATTTCACAAAAGTAGTGCTCAGCAGAACTACAGCTTTAAAGCCATGATGGTAGTCTTTAGCTTCCATGCATTTAGGACTCTTTGCGAGGCCTGGATCTTAAAAAACAAATTCTACTCTGCTGTATTCATGCAGGTGTGACAAATAGCAGTAAAGCAGTCATCCTTCTTAGCAAGCTACCTACGACTGACAAAGCCATATATTTTTCTAATGGAAAACGTCTCCACAGATAAGGAAATAAAGTCACTTAACTTTCCAGGATTCATTAACTAAAGCTGATGTTGCTGTTGATGCTGTTGTTAATGTCCCACAAAATTAATCTAACAATACCTACTTACTCCATGTTCACAAATCACACACACTAAATTTGGAGTGCCCTAGAATGATATCGCTTTTCTTGTTAGTAAAACTGCTGAGAGCCATTCCCTAGCAAGGCTGGCAAGTACAGGTTTGCTATTGGAAGATACTGGAAGGAGAAACTGCCATTAATAAGCATGAATACTTGTCATTAGCCAGACTGGAACATTGGAAAAGTGACATTTTAGCTTAGAAGGAAGGTCTCTGAAGCTATATGGGTAGGTCTGAGGGTCTTAAAACTGGCTTCCATTTGAAGGGGCTCTCCTTCCAGCAGATTGCTGCAAACCTCCTCCCAGCAGATTGCTCCCACTGGCCACCTTTCTGAATGTCAACATTAGGAAATAAGTTTAATATTTACATTTTATGAAAGCATGACCAAGAAAAGGTAATACTAACCTCATCTATAGCTTTTTTATAGCTCTGAAATGAGAGGAACCCAATCCAGAAGAATCCAGAGAAGGAGGAAAAGCCAGCAGAAAGGCAGCAGATTAGACACAAAATTGGAATTGTTAGTACGCAACTGATAAATACAAAAGGGCGAAGAGAATGTCAACCCAGAATGATGCAAATCCCTTCATTATTACTCTCAGTATACGTCCTTACTTTAAGATGTTAAAAAAGAATAAACCAAAAAGCTTCACGTTCATTTCACAGAAAAGATTCTCAAGAGATTTCAATAGAAAAAGTAGATAGTAATTCATCCCAAATTAATTTTCAACTTTCAAATTTCAGCCTCCATACTCCTCTTTAAGATTACTTGGGGGTTTAACATGTTACAGCAGTGAAGCTGAATATTAAGTTGTTAGGACACCTGTTGGACACTGCTTAATAAGTTTGGTCCAGAAAATATAGTCCTGGAGGTATGAAAAATAGCAGAAAAACTGTAATATTAATTCATGTGGAAAATAATATGGGGAAAGGGTAGAAGAGATTAGAGAAATTCATAGAAAGTACCCAAGCCTCTTTAACTTCTTCTTTCAACATCTTTTTTGCCAAAGTTGCTGAGTAGAAATTATGGAATGATAGAAGTTGTTTCTCCTCCTGTTGTATAGTTAAAGGACTGCTAATGATCAGCAAATAGCCAAAGGCAGAGGAGGCAATCCAAGATCTCTTCGGTTCTTTCCTAATCAGGGATGACTTTCTGCTGGATGTTTCTAGCATCTGTTCTTACTAATCTCAACAATTTTTGTTCGTATCATGAGTGTATCCCCAACTACTTAATCCTGTGGGTTCTCTGGTAAATTAAGAGTTCAGAACTCTTGGAGAGAAATGCACTCACAGCTGGTCGACTGGGCCGGGTAATGTCCCTGGATTCTTCTGGTTTCACCTTGGCAGGCTCATGGGGGAGCACAGGTGATCCTTCTGACTTACTGTTGGCTAGAGGAAAAAACAGAGGACCAAGAAAGAGATGGCCATCAAAAAGTGCTGGCTCAGGTTCTGAATGAATCATCTGTGATGTGTCATCACATTGAGATTACTCAGTGGACACATCATTCACTTGGGCAAATCCTCAAGCACATCCATGAAAAATATAATGTTCAGGCAAACATATTTAGGTTTGTCACCTGGAAATCACTAGTAACAATTTAAAAAAAAAACTGTAGCAAGTACCATCACCACTAGAGCCTTCTTTTTTTTTTTT